>NW_015386301.1:332661-353279 GCF_001527695.2 Protobothrops mucrosquamatus
AACTCCATCCCAATACTGATCTTGTTGCATGGCAACAATCCATGCAAATAGCCGACTGGCAGAATCGCTGCCAGACTGAATGCAATGGATACGCGTGCATGTGCTCGGATAATCCTCTGATATAGGAAATGAATGTCCATGCAGAGAGGGTGAACTTGTTGGTACATAGACTTTATCTGGAGAAAAAAAAAACCCACATGCAAACAGATTTTCCAGGAGTGGCAAAAAAATTTTAGAAGCTGTCACAGTATCAATGCTGGTTTGCAGGTGACACTGTACGGCTGGCAAAAATGTATGCAGCTCCACAGGCAAGGAAAAGCAGTGTCTGAAAATGCACAAAGTTGTCTGCCTTTGCTCTAAGGGCTCCTGACTCATGCAGAATCAAAAGCCTTATTGGAATACAGACAGTATCTGTTTTTCTTGCCTAGTTCTCCATCACCACCACAATGGGTTCACCAACAATGCCACTCTCATTGCTAAAGCTGCCATGTATAATATATCATACTGATGATTCCCCTTTATCAATTCAGCCCTGACTTTGGCTTTCTTGCTACCAAAGCATATAACAAATAATACTTCCCCAACACGTGCAACTTAGCACATTTTTAACAGTTGGAAGAAAAATGAAAAAGGCTCTGTTAATGTGGTCGCCAACATCTACCTTTTCTTCACATACTTGTTCAACTTCTCAGTCACTCCCTTTATCAGACAAATCGGCCTTGTTTGTATTCTGAAAGGCAGAGCTCTTATGTTTCCAAATGATCTTTTAAATTAAGTGGAAGAAGGGCAGGGGGAAATCTGAGGTTTAGTAGAAGTGATCACTTAGATCAGGGGTGTCAAACTGCCAGCCCACGGGCCGGATGCGTCATGCTGAAACCGCGCCCATCCCATTGCTGGCAATGGGAAAAAAGTCGCAATACGTTGCGACACGTCACGTGACGTTGCGAGTTTGACACCCCTGACTTAGATCAACTGCTGGACATTCTGGAGTTGTAAATATATCTATCTTGAGAACATTAGGTAGGAAAGGCTGCCTTAAATAAAAAGCAGTCAGTGGTGGCCTATGTTTTGGTAGGCAATGATCCCCTTCACCAAATGCCTTAAATGTGCTAATAAGACACATTTGAAGTGAGAGGGTTCAAGCATGAACCAGCACCAAAATACACATATCTCAATACCCAGTAAATGTTAGATAGCCCTACAGATTGCAAGTCTTATATGCATTCAGGAAGTGCTGTTGGTTTAGGCCATATACCAAAGCTTAAATTCATTGAGAATTTGCTTGCTTAGTCCTTTCTTGTTGTAGATCTCTTGGCTTACTTCTGGGTTCAAATTCTCTGAACCCTGCTTGCATATAAAGGATAGCAACATAATCCCCGCACATCTATTTAGCAAGCAAAATTCTCTACAGAACCACAATAATGTTTGGGCTAGAACTGCCCATTATTGTGATGGAGCCCAGAAAAACATAGTTGGCATGTTGGTTGAGATCCATTTTTCAGCCTTAGCCATACTCTAACTGTTGCGTAGTGGGTTTTCGGAAGCATTGACTAGATCGGATTAATACAACGTGATTTATTTCAAAGGAACAGAACTGGCTTAGCTGGCAGAATGATGGCTATTTATACTTGCCGCCTACAGGAGGCGACCAATCAAATTTAACTTAAACTTTTCCCTCCAAAACGGTTGGAGACACGTTTAAACCAAAACACATCAACTCTTTTTTTTTAAAAAAATTTTTTTTTAAACTTTTTATTTATAAAACAATTAAAAAAAACAAACAAACATTGGATTTGACGTGACATTCCAGTATATACATTCTTATCAGATTATATCATATTTAACAATCAATTCATTATCTCTACATATACATTAAATTTTAAACACATCAACTCTTAATATCAATACATAACGCTAACATTTCAAGTTCTCTGATCTGAATTCTCTAGCCAGACAGAATTGCTCCCTTATGGATAGAGACAAGTCCAGGGTGTGCCTCTGTACGGCCTACCGCAAAAACTCCTCCGCTAGTATTAATGTAGAACATGGATGGGCATATTTATCTGGGGAAGGACATATGAGCTATGAAAGAGAAAGAAGAACGCAAGAGGGAGACTGGCTGTTTGGAACAGGAATAATATTGTCAGAAATGCTAGAGTGGCCTTATCAGTGAGATGGGTGGCATATAAATTTAATAAATAATTAAGTGAGAGGGACGGGCCAGAATCTGAGCAGTAAAAGATGGATGAATTCTAGGCTGGCAGAATTTAGCCTTGCTGGGGGGGAGCCAGATCCAGTTCTTCTCACCCTCTTCTGAGAGAGAGAGAGAGAGAGAGAGAGAGAGAGAGAGAGAGAGAGAGAGAGAATTTGGCTTTATCATTCTTGGGCTTTCATCTTTGTTCTATCAATAATTGATCTTACATTATCAGATCACTTAGTGATTGCATTTCAACTCAGATTGCTAATCCCAAATACTTTCCAGCATTTAATTAATCCCCCCCCTTTTTTTCTTCTAGCAGTCGCTACATTGTGAGTTTTAATGATAGCTTCTTGCTGCTGATGAATACATATTATCCTGGTTAGTGCTAATGAGTGCTGCTTGAGCAGAGCAAGAAGGAGCAATTCCCCTTGGATGTTGCTTTTTAAATCAAGAATAATTGAGATCTTACATACATTTCCGACTGTGTCAAGTTTGCTGCATTTTCATTTCTTGTTTCCCACTATAGATTGAGAATATATGATTGCAGAACAGATACAGCAGTACTTCCTATCTACTTTTCCTGCACAAATTCCATCCATAGAATTCTCTCCTTTTGTCCTTCTGAAAATTTTACACTCTGGGTTGATCCATATTGCCCAATTTCCCTGTGGCCAGAATGGACAAGCAGCCCCACAAGCCCCACGATAGATAGATATAGATAGATAAATGATAGATGATAGATACACAGATAGATTGATAGATTATAGATAGATAGATAGATAGATAGATAGATAGAGAGAGAGAGAGAGAGAGAGAGAGAGAGATAAAGAGAGAGAGAGAGAGATTGAGATTGAGATTGAGATTGAAATAGAGAGACAGAGAGATAGAGAGATAGAGTTTTAGTTTTTATAGCTGCCCAGTCACTCAACCAAGTGGCTCTGGGTGGCTTACAATTCTAAAATTATAAAATAAAACAATTTAAAAAATATTAAAAGAACAACAACATCCACAAAATAAATAAATACAAACAGCATTGCTTTACAAACAGCATTGCCTCAAGAATTCATTACCTCCTTCACAGCAAAAAGGAAAGTTCACTCAACTGAGTCAGTGGTTCCTAAGGTCTCTAATATGCACTCCTCATTTAGTGACCAAGTTCCATTCTATCGGCATGATCATTAAGTGAAATGATTCCTAAATGAAGACCTGGCCCTCTCTCTCTCTCTCTCTTTCCCTCTCTCCTTCCCTCCCTTTCTCCTTCCCTCCCTCCCCCCCCCCTCACACACACAGACACAGAGACACACAAACAAACACACACACATATACATTGGGAAGATCACTGTTTGCTGCCATCTAATTCAGATATAGTTATCTCATACAGCTACACCAAGATTACCCTCACTCCAGGGTGCGTTGTTATCAGGCACAGAAATTTGCACTCATTGGTTGGGAAATGTTTTTGTTTTACAACCATTTGTTATTGTGGTATTTGTGAATGGTCACTAACCAAGATAGCTGAGCAAGAAGTGGCTGCAAAACCCTTATTAGGATGCTATAATAGCCCAATGTTGATAGTATTTGCCTTGTAAATTCAAAGTTAGTGATCTGAAAACTAACATATTTTTTCCTTTTAAATAATAATGAATATTTATATTCCTGATCTATCTGCTTTTCTCTGGCCTTTTTTTTAATCTAGTAATGCAGTTTTTTTTTCATTTTTCTAATCACTTCAACTAGAAGAGCTTCATCACATTTCCCAAAGTCCCATTTCCAAACCAGCAACAGATTTCTCTAAGGACAACCTTTGGCAGAACAGAAGTATCCTGTCCTTGAACCAGCTCTAGATGCAGAAAAAGAGGAAGCCTGCAGCACAAGAGCTCCTATAAGCAAACACCTCTCTTTGACTGGATCTGAGTAGTTATGCATTTGGAAATAGTGTTCACACTGTGGGAAGTTAACCCAGAGAAGGAAATATTAAAAAGGCAGAAAGAAAGATATTGTTCACCAAAAGGATTTTTAAAAGCATTTTTTTAAAAGCAGAAACCAAACCTGGCCTCATCTCTTTGCCCAAAGCAGTAGCTAGTCTTATACAAATGCAGATGTAAAACCATCAGAAAGTTGAAGCCAGAGCAATCAAGAAGACAAAGAGAAAATCTGCATGCCCCACCCAAACTCTAGGAGTCATTAGCCCCATCACCTGGGAAGCAGGATATGATAATGGGATTAAACCACAGATATCAAGGCCTAGAAAAACACTCAGAAATAGCCTCAAAGTTCATGCCACAGGAACAGGAAACTATTCCAAGCAGGGCTGGAGGGGGTATAAAAGCCCTTCTACCCATGTGCTCTTTCTTTTTCTTTTCCTCTGCTCCTTCTTGCAAGGAACATCTTTCTTCTGCAATAAACTGTAACCTTCTTCCCAAAGCAGTCGCCATGTTTGCTTATTTATTCCCGGCTTGGATGAACCAGGATGAAGACTTACTTCTAACAACACTTAGAGATTCCCCCCCTTTCTGTATTTTTCATTCTATGTAGCCACATGTTCCTCACTTGTACTAGGAACAACCATTCCACCATGATGACCTCACCTGAGTTTGATTACATTATGTAGCTGTATAACAACTTTTTATGAAACCCTTCTGAGAAACCTAATACTATCAAATTCTTCTGAGGCTTTAAAAGCGAGACTGGTGATATTTTCCCCATTATTTCATCCCTATTTCAAATCATTGCTACTTTTAGGTTCCACAGACCTGAGCTTCCTCCACATCATGTCAAAGATTCTTTATGATGAAGGCAAGGCTAAGAGACTAGAATGCTCTGGATGGCCATAATATAATTACATGGTTGGTGATATGTGGTAAATCTCGCTTTAAAGGAAATGCAGAATGTATTTTTTAAAAAATATGTTTCAATATTTAATTTAAAAATATTTTTAAAATAATACTTATAGAACCTCTGTGCCCGATTTAGGACTGCATAGAAGCTCTGGACAAATTTCTTTCGTTTTTTCTTGCAAGTCAGTTATAGAATGTAGAATCCTACTCGCCCATTATCCTTTCAAATTATAATTCCTTTCTTAAGAATCTCAATGCCTAATTGAACCTCCCCTATGTAATTAGATTGTTATGCCAGCTAATCAACATGTGTAGAACTATCATGGACAGTGAAACCCTAACAATGTTCACAGTTGCCTTGACATGGTATCTGCTCTACAACCCGGTTTGGAACAAGTCAATCATAAGCGAAGATATGACAAGGAGTGTGAATAGGATTCCAACTAGCATCCTTTGAAATTTCACCAATCTTAAATAAAGAGTTCCTTTAAAGTTCTATCAAGTTGCCAAGTTCAAATGATCAATTACTTACAACTTCTTTGGAAGCACTGTCCCACTAAGATTTCTTCTTAGACTTCCAGGAAATATATTGAGAATTGGAGCCAGCGCTATAAAGTTGTGTGGCTTAACCGAGAATCTTCTCCTTTAAGTGAGTACATGTATTAATCTTATAAGAAGCTGTTTAATATGTGCTTGATACCATGAAGGCTAAAACAAACTTCTTACAACACATACCCTTGTTGTGTGATACCTTTTCAATTTGTTATGGAATGAATAATATAGAGTAGATATGTCCATTACAGTATATCAGATGATTTCTAGGTAAAATTTCTAGGTGCTGGTTTTAACTTATTGAGCTCTTTATGCTTTGGTGCTTGGACATCTACAAGACAACCTATTTGATCAGACCACTCTGATCAAACAGAAACTTTAGCTACTGGTCGCACATTTTCAGGGATCTGGAAGGCTAAAATCAGAAGACACTGCTTTTCCATAGCACCACCAATCTTGTGGAACAACTTCTTGGTGGAGATGGCACTAGCCCACTCCTTGTTAACATTTTGGAAGCTTTTAAAGAAAGAATTATTCTGGACAGCCCTCTCCTGATTTTAGCAAGCCAACTCTATTCCCTATTTTTATTCTTTGCAGTTTTCTTTTTGGGTGATGTTACTGTTTTACAATTGCACAGTTGTGGTTTTATTTGGTTTTATATTCTATGTAAGTGGCCAAGAGTCTCTGGATTGTGGCAGGGTAGTTGTGTGGAAAATAAATACAAGCATTGTGGTGTTAATATTTTCACAAAAACAATGGGGGTGATAAACACTGAAATACAATTATTAGACCTTAAAATAGTGAGGCTAACATAGTGGGAAGAATTAGATTGGATTTGAAAAAGCAGATTGTATTACTTGTTGAAGGCTGCAAGAACATAATACAGGTTTGGCACTGAGAGATAAGCATTGTTCTTTATGGAATTGCTTAAAACTTAAGTAAAACTAATATATATTGGGGGGAAAAATCATGCTTTTTTCCCAAGAGAGGTGAAGAAATAGTAATATAATTTGTGTTAGGCTGATGGTTTTTTGAGACATGTGTTTTCAGTGCCTAATAGACAGTTAGTGAATACATGTGACAACTCATATTGTGAAGCCAATGCTCCATTTATTCATTGCTTCGTCAATTTACAGAATTGATTATAAATGAGAGGCAGGATGCTGAGGTCTTTCAAAGAGTTTTAGAAGAAGATTGCCACCTTAACCCTGTTCTAGAATGCACAACCAGAGAGTGTTAGACTCCCTTTTACAGAACTGATTTTTCTTTGATTTGCTAGAATCACTAGAATAGAATAGATCTGGAAGGGACCTTGAAGGTCTTCTAGTCCAGCCCCCTGCTCAGGCAGGAGAACCTATACCATTTCCGACAAGTGACTGTCTAGTTTCTTCTTAAAAACCTCCAGTGATGGAGCACCCACGATTTCTGGAGGCAAGCTGTTCCACTGGTTAATTGTCCTCACTGATTTGCCCAGTCCATTTAGCATTTGGACTAATGTCGTAAAAGGTATGTACTGCCAGTGATTTCCCACTAACTATGCAAGAGCTAATATTCTGCATTGAAGCAACCCAATGGCAGCATTTGTCCATTGTACAACTGGGACTGAAGCTGAACCTTGTGGATAGACCAATGTCAACATGTAGCCGCTCATAAAGGTCATTGGTTGAAATAGTCTTGCTAATGCTACCCCTTTGACTTCTGGCTTATATTCTGATTATTCCAGCCTATGCTTTTTTAGTTTTTAAGCTGCTTTATGTGGGCATTTTTGGAGAGATTTGCTGTCCGAAGTTCTTACGGCAAGGAGCTCGGCAACTATAAATGGTTGACTGTTCTATTATAATTTCCAATGGTTTTTTTTATTTCTCCACTTTGAGAACAGTAAAACTATGAAACGTTGTGTGTGTGTACATTTTAAAAATAATATTGTAAATTAAAGGAATGAGTCATTGAGATGTAAAAGCAGCCATACATAGTTGATGGGAACTGTAGTGTACATCTACAGAACACTTCATTGAGAATGAATGGCATGGATTGTGAATTAGAAAATCTGCTATTCAGACTATTTCACCCCAAAGTCGGTTGGCTCCACCAAGGGTGGGTGTTCCTTACCCATCCAGGTGTGTTCCTTTGTTGCCTCTAATTACCCTCCTACCTATAAAATGATCCCAGCTGCAACATCCCACCTCCTCAGTCATTTACTTCCTCTAGTGCACAGGTGCTGTTTTCAAGGCTTCTTCTGATCATTTAAGCCAGCATTTGACAGCCTCTACTTTCTAAAATAGTGACAGGAATTGTACATTCAAGCATACATACAAACCCCTTTCCACTGATTCTCCTTTCCTTCTCCTTGCCCACAATGGGAATCACAGTTCCCTTTCTCAGATGTGCGGTCTTTCAGAAGTGTTGGACTACAAGTGCCATTGTCCCCCTCAGCTTCATGGAAAAGCTGTTCTGGATTGGCAGTGAAGCATCAGCAGATTCTGAATAGTTGTACAATAGTTGAAATACAAAAGTGGAGTGGGGATAATTTAATCTATTTCTCAGGAACCAAGAGGAAAGTGGAATTTGCTGCTAAAATTCTTGAGGAGGGCTGAAACTGGATTAACCAATGGGGGAAGGAGAGAGAAAACGAGAGTGATATGCTTCACTA
The DNA here is from genome assembly GCF_001527695.2 of Protobothrops mucrosquamatus. Classification (NCBI taxonomy): domain Eukaryota; kingdom Metazoa; phylum Chordata; class Lepidosauria; order Squamata; family Viperidae; genus Protobothrops; species Protobothrops mucrosquamatus. Next base: position 340,901 of record NW_015386301.1, read on the forward strand.
TATATTTAATTTACAGCTGAATTATCTCAAAGCATTTACTTTCAACTTTCTGACCAGAGACCATGAACAAATGGACTCTGGAGAGGTCAGTGAGTTGGTACTCTCTAAACAAGAAATCTAGGAGGTGAGGACAAGTAAAGCAGGATTTGTTTTTCTATGCCAAAAATAGACTGGAGGGGAGATATTTGTTAAACGACAGGGTTACAAAATCATAGCAATTGTACAAATGTATACTATGCCACCAGGTTTACCTGTTTCATATTTCACACAATAAAAAACCACAGAAATTGTATTATTTTATAGGTGTTTTTAAAATCTGCTTTTTGATAATTTCAGAAAAAACAAGATGGAAGCACAACAGTGGGCTTTTCCAGGCAGATGTATAGATTTATCAACAGTGTGAGTTGATACCCCACCCCAATCCTTATGTTCTCACAATGTTGTTGTCAGGTCTATTAAAATTGTTCCAGGTCCTGAATTACTTCAAGATAAGTTTCATGGCTTTGGGGAAAATCCAAATAGCCCTTCGGATGTTTTGGAAGTGCAATTCTCCAAATTCCTGTCTAGCATAGGTAATCACGAATATCATACAAATGTATCAGAAGGACAGCTGGTTTAAGAGAACTTTGGATAATTTTATTTGTTATCTTATGGAATAAAGTATGCTAGTGATTAGCTTAGTTCAATATGGGGAGAGCATATATGGAATATATGTTTTAGCCATTCTATTCTGACCATGGACGTTTTATTTACACTATGTTTTTATATACATACAGATGTTGTCAAACACTAAGGGGCTGGTTGATTGTGGTGGCTACATATTGTACAAATAAATATGATTTGACAATGGAAAACAGATAATGGGGTGACGTATACATCATAAGGGTGTGTGTGAGCAGGAAGTTATAACCAACTCACCGCTGACACAGATCAAGAGTGAAATATAGAGTTATCGCCCTGATAGAAACAATTTTCTTGGGTAGAGTTGTGAAGAAATTGTTAAGGTCATTCCAAGTGGACTGCAAATAATCTATGGTTAACTTACCTTTTTAGAATATAAAGCCCAATTAGGAATAATACACAGTTTCACTTGAAACCTGAATCCTGGCTAAAAAAAAACAACTCAGGTAAAACGAAACAAGTATTTCCCGGAGATATATAGAAGCGACCGTAATAGAGCAAAGCTGATAAAATACAAACTGTGCCCCATGATGATGATGGAGAATGGAAAGAGAATGCTGAGGTTGCATTTCTTCCTCTTCCCTCCCCCCCCGGGTGCTTATTGTTTGTATTTATTTATTTATTTTGAGGAGAAAATGCTTTTGCAGAACTCGAGCCCATTACCAGAATGAATGGATTCAATATCTGTGCAATGATGTGTTAAAAGGGAAAGGAACATCATTACATGTCAGCGATGTTATTAACACATTTCACTTCTTACTTGAACGAGACAGGCATTATCTCACCAGGTAGCACATATAACCCACTTGCTATTTGCTGCTTTGACTTGAGGGTTGGGTTGTCCCCAGGAGGTGACCAGCATTGCCTGTAATAGGACTGTGTGCCTGGATCCTGGGGCTCACCTTTCCCGTGTGCACTCAGACATGCTCAACCGGTCTTGCAGCAAAATGGCAAAACGGCCTGTTATGCAGAGAACCTGCCGGTTGTCTATTTAAACCAGCATTAAGAAATTCCCAACTTTGTGCAAAGGCGAGCCACAAATTTCTCCACACAACCCCTCCACACAACCCCCTCCTCCCCCCACCACGATGGAGTAAATCTGAGGATCAGTTTCCAGAGAATAAGCTTTTGTTGGTTACCAATAGACCCACATACGAATTCACACCCCTCTCTTATTACTTGCCAGGTGTGAATCATCCATGGGAAATTGCTTATAACTGGACTTAAAGAAACTGGTTTTCTTTCTCACCTGCTTGACAGGCCAAGAAAAGAAACAAACGCCTGCAGGCTCTTTCGATTTTCAGATGAGATAACATGGTAACGCTCAACTATTATTCATGAACAAAGTATCTTTCTGAGGAGGTGGTAATATTATTACCAGGTTTTCTATATGGATGGTGTGATTCAATAGTTCATGCTTGGATTGGCAAGTGGAAACTAGGAATCGGAATTGATTCCCCTTAGGCTTCTTACACTATTTCCATAAGCAATAAAAGATGATAACTTTCTTCTTTATATAGGCACCACCTTCCCCCCAAACTGATGCTTTCCAGATGTGCTAAGACCACAGCCGTTCTGTTGCAAGCAAACACCACCTCCGGATTTTTAGTCAAAAGGAGATGATCTAAATAATAGATCATAATTATAATAGCAAACACTTTCCTCATCAGAGCAGACCCTACCAAGTTGGATGGACAAATAGACTGAAATGGTTTAAAGCAGCTTTCTTTCTTTCTAATGTCTTACAGCACAGTCCGGGGTCTCCAAACTTGGCAATTTTAAGACTTGTGGACTGAGGAAGCTGAGGGATTCTGGGAGTTGAAATCTGCAAGTCTTGAAGTTGTCAAGGTTGGAGACCCCTGGCATTATCATACTTGTTATACAGAAGTAAGCTGTACTAAGTTCAGTATCCAGTGTGGATGAATATTCTTACAGATTTCTACAGATCTCAACCTCTGCAATCTCTTTTGAGAAAACTGATGGGTTTTTCTTTCTTTCTTTCTTTCTTTCTTTCTTTCTTTCTTTCTTTCTTTCTTTCTTTCTTTCTTTCTTTCTTTCTTTCTTTTTTCTTTCTTTCTTTCTTTCTTCTTTTTTTCTTCTTTCTTTTTTCTTCCTTCCTTCTTCCTTCCTTCCTTTTTTCTTTCTTCTTTTCTTCCTTCCTTCCTTCCTTCCTTCCTTCCTTCCTTCCTTCCTTCCTTCCTTCCTTCCTTCCTTTCCTTCCTTCTTTCTTTCTTTCTTTCTTTTTTCTTTTCTTCCTTCCTTCCTTCCTTCCTTCCTTCCTTCCTTCCTTCCTTCCTTCCTTCCTTCTTTCTTTCTTTCTTTCTTTCTTTTCCCCATGAATTTTAAAACAGCCGCCCAAACTTTAAAATGACATTGCCTTTTGTCCACTAACTCTATCTAAAGGTGAGGCCCTATTTCATTGGTGAGGAAAGCTTATCCTCCATCTCCTATTTTTGAAACTTCTTCTTCAGAAGAATAAAATAGCGGGAAGAAGATGGACTTTTAAGGTGTATCTTGAATTTATTTGGGTCACTTTTTCATCAAGATTATTCCCTTTTTTTCAGCAGCCAGAAATATCCAGGCTGTAAAGTACTTAGATTTATGATGATATAAATTGAAAACTCGGAGGGGCAGTTCAGACATTCAGACTGAAAATGAACCGAAAACCAGCCAGCAGCCAACCGCAGATCTGCTTGTGAAGCATGAGTGCGTTCATTCAGAGCAAATGACATTGCATGTGACCTGAAAATTCATGTGTACAAATACAAGAGCAATTTGTCTGATGCTTTCAATTCTTCCAACTCCACAGAATGGGGAGTGATGACAATGAATATCAAATTTCTGAAGTACCGAACAACAAACGTGTATTAGTTTACATGCAACACTTCCTTGGGGCCTTGCATATTTTTCTTATAGTATCTTTGGGGACAGAGCAAACCATATTTCAGAAGCCTGTCCATCATTTATTATAAAAATGATGGTATAGATGAACTAGGAATATATCACAATTTGGATTTTATGTGCCTGCCAGGACTGAAATGGCCCAACGGAGAGTCAGAAAACTTCAGATAGGAATTTAAACCAAACCAACTTTCTATTTATTAAATGCGGTTGCTTGAGCTCATTTCCTGAACATACATATATTTACTCCCCTTAGTTACCAAATTCTAACATTAAACTAGCCAGGCAAAACACAAGATGACATGAAGTTCTGAGATACTCAATTTACAGAATACGTCTTCAAAAACATGGATCTTTGTTTTACCTTATTTTGTATGGTAAAATCTCTTTGTTTCTCCAAAGGAGCAAAGCATCCCTTTTAATCTCCCAAATTTCTGAAAGAAGGAAGAAATCCACCTCCTTTTGACCTTTAAGTAAGACATCCATTGCTCAGAATCTCATTCAGATAAAAAAAATTGCAGAGTAACCAGTAGTCTTGCATCTGCCACTTGGTGCAACCTTGTCTAATTGCTAACTGTAATTCAGCTTGTCTAGCTAGTTTTAACCAGATAGACGGGGGGGGGGGCATAATTTATGGCATAGTTATAATTATAATTTGGAGGATGTGGGTGTGAATAGTAAAATGGATCAGATCCTGTTGGCAAGTAGACCAATTCATCTACACCAGTGGTAGGCAACCTCGGCTCTTTTATGACTCATGGACTTCAACTCCCAGAATTCCTGAGTCAGCTATGCTATGCTGAGTCAGGAATTCTAGGAGTTGAAGTCCATGAGTCATAAAAGAGCCGAGGTTGCCTACCACTGATCTACACTAATGAGAATAGACCTGGAAAATGGAGAAAAGGAAGGATTGTTAAAGTTTGAGTTTTATTTATTTATTTATTAAATTTGAATGGCAGAGTGGCCTAGAGGTGAAGATGCTCAACTCCCACTTGGAAGGTTGAGGGTTCAATCCTAGGCAGAGGCAGATGTTTCTCTCTCAGGGCGCAAAGAGAAAATATCTGCTGAGAACTCTGCATAGGCGTCAGGAAGGGCGTTTGGTCAGTAAATTATCAACTCCATTCAGTTGCCCTGACTTCACCACGAATAAAGTGATTAAAATGTCATAAAAAGAAAAAATATATATTAAATTTATGCACTGCACATCTCACAACAACACGCACAAGATCTACCTAGTTGCTTGGTTGAGTTGAAGATGGGAAATATTTTTAAGCATCACTCTCCAGATTATTCCACAAGGATATGGAATAACTTTCGTCTTTTAGAAACTTCATGTATATTTGGCATATTAGGGCCTCTCCATCTACTAATAAATCTATACAATGTAGAAATAACTAGTCTGGAAATAAATGACATAAATCCATTTATTATAGTTGGAAATAATTTCCTTTTCTGGCAGGAGAGATAAATTGCCACTAATGTGATATAAGAATGATTTGATTATTTCAGTGGATCAAATGTATCATTGTCTTGCAAAATTCTCCATTTTCAAATTGCAACTAAGTAGTTTTAACCATGACAATAAAACATCATCTGCATATGTTTTATCTCGAAGGCAATTTTTGATGCTCTGTAATGCTTGATTTAATTGTTGTTTACATTACTGAAATGTACTGTAATCTACACAAGAGAGGATTTTTTCCCCGGCAAAACTGCAAAGATTAAACATTTTGGGTAGAATCATCAAATGGAGAAACATGCACAGAATTAGGAAACACAAAAATGTGAACTACAGCTTAGAGTTGACTTTTTGTGGTTTGCATGTCTTTTTAAGTAGAGCTGAACAATTATGATACAGATCAGGAATATTTAGCCATATTTAGGTTAGAGTTTATTATTAAGATTACTATACTAATACAGTTTATTGATGTTTATATATTAGTTGCAAGAGGACTAAAAAATTATTGACTTTTGCAAAATATTCTGTAAAACCTTTGTTCTAACATTAATTCTTCCTTCCCCTATTATATTAGTCTAGTCTTATGAAAGCAGCAGCTGGACAGGATTATATCTGACATTTATCTGGATCAAAATATTTGAACATCCTGATATCTAAGGAGCTTGATCTCAACATCTATCTCTATCTTCACTAGTGTCTGTCATGATATAACAGCACCCAAATAGAACACTCAAATTTAAGCCATAAATACACAACGTATGGTCAGGTTTCATGGGAAACCAGATTTTCCCCATTCCTAATGTTTTCAATACGTTTTGAAATCAGCAGTCCAGTAATTTTCCCTCCTGTTTATCTCAGAATGCTGAGAGCAGTCCTGGAATAATTATTCCCTCCAACAATAATTATTCCTTCCAACCGATCAACTGGAAAGTGCAAAAACAAAAATACAGAAAATTGAGCATTCTGCTCCTAAGCCCAAGCAGTTCCTAGAATATATTTTAAAAAATGCCTTCATCTCCACTCTATTCAGAAGAACAAAAAGGAAATTGCTAGCATTCACCATGTTTGCAGAACATGCCATTTTATTTGTCTTGATGCTTGGCAAAAAATATTGAACTGGTAGTATGATGGGAAGATAGGAAGGAAGCATTGCCTCATCATCGTAACATCATTCTTCCTGCATAGAAATTCCATTAAAAGTTATGAAGTCTAGTTTTATAGCTGGGTAGTTATGTAGTTAGGGTTGCAGGTTGGAGTGGAAAACATTGATGTTTCTATGTGTGGGGGAGAGAAATAATTCACTTGAATCCAGAGGCTGGCAAGCAGGAAACATGCATATAGAAGCTGGGAAAAATCAAGGTATTTTTTCTTTCTTTTACAAGGACTGTGAAATATAGTTTCTCAATCTTGGCAATTGGAAGACGTTGGACCAACTCTCATTTTTCTTGTTATTGGGGAGATTTCTTTTATTTAGAAAAATGGTAAACATACTCCCCTCATTTACATATATGTCTAATTTTGTCTGACTTCCATTTGAAATTTAATCATCATTTTCCCCAATAATATATTATTCTATGCTCTTGCAGACCAATAGACCATATATCAGGGGTCCTCAACCTTGGCAACTTTAAGACTTGTGGACTTCAACTCCCAGAATTCCTCAGCCAGCAAAGCTGGCTGAAGAATTCTGGGAGTTGAAGTCCACAAGTCTTAAAGTTGCCAACGTTGAGGACCCCTGTCATATATGCTCCTTCCAATTCTTTTCAAAACCCAACTGTTGTATGACAAACTGCCAACAATTTATGTTTTAAGTCACATTTTAGGGCACAACAATAGTTAGGAACGTTAAATGAGAAATAATCTCAGTTCCTTGATGAATAATTTGATGTACCATGTTGAACCCTCTTTATGACATTTCTCTCAAAAATGAAAGTATCTACCTTTAGTTCTGCAGAGCCTAACTATTTGAAGAAATTTTTACCATAATTTGTTCCATTTCTCCATTCCTAAATCTCTTCCCCAGTCCCATATTTCACTCATATTAGAGCGCCCTTTTCAATATAAAGCAACATTTTATAAATCATTGATATTAAACATGCCGCAGTTGTCACTGGTCCTATTTTTATTTACACTTTCTAAAAATGTTTAAGTCCTAGTTCTGCTTTTGACTATTTCACTTTTTAAAAGAAATGGTCTATTACTATACCTTTCCAGCCAAGAGGCAGTGATTCTTCACAAGGATGACTGAAAAGTCTCCACTCAGATAGGATTTTTATCTCTATAAAAGACAAGCAAGGGAAATAATTTTGCTTTCTTCCATTTATTCCATGCCTGTCCATCTTTCTTTACATGAAAATCAGGATGCAGAGACAGACAGTAATAGCAGAAGCTTCAGCAAAAGTGTAGCTTTTCTTCTATGCCAGGGGTCCCCAACCTGTGAGCCGTGGCCTGGTAGTGGGCCATGGGCTGCTGGCCACTGGGCCGTGAGACAGGCTGGCCAGTGTGCGCAAGTGTGCACGTACCCCCACTCTTGCTAGCACCATGGCTGTGAGGTGCAAAACCAAGCCACCCTGTGCCTCAGGGCGTGAAAACGGGTTGCCACCGTACTGCGGGACACAAAAATGGCCTACCGCCATGCTGTGGGATGCACAAATGGGATGCTGCAGCACCGTGGGGTGCAAAAATGGGCTGCCGCTGAGCTGTGGGGTATGGAAATGGGGTGCTGTGCTGTGCAAGAATGGGGCAGGGCTACTGAGTATCATGCGAGTGCCAGCTCCGTCCTATTTGCATCACATGCGTGCTTGCAGCCATGTGTGTGTGTGTGTGTGTAAAATGCTTTCCCCTCCCTTTCCCTCTGGTTCACCAACCGAGAAAGGTTGGTGACCTCGGTTCTATGCCACATTTGAATTATATTACATGTAGGCCTATTAAGGCCAGTTTGTTGTGGTGGTTAAGGCACTAGTCTAGAAACTGGGAGAATGGGAGTTCTAGTCTCATCTCAGGCACAAATTCACCTGGGTGACCTTGGGCCAGCCAGTCTCTCTCAGTCCTAGACAATGATAAATCAGTTGTAAAATCTTGCTGAGAAAACTGCAGAGACATGTCTAGGCAACTGCCTAGGAGTTAACATTGACTCTCATTCACAAAGAGCCCATTATCGATTTCTTCCAAAAATCTACTGTTATTTTCCTTAAATTTTATACTACATTGTCCATTATTTATCACTATATCCTCTATCTAAATGCACAGCCTTGTAGGGACCACTTTCAGTATAGAAATCAACTGTTTTAATGAATAGACCTCACAACATAATTTTATATAAGACACACCATTTGCCAACATCGCCAGCTGTACGTGCGTATAGGAGGGTTTAAAACAAAACAAAACTCTTGGATTCTTTATCCAAAATAGAAACTTTCCCATTCTACCTTGCCATGTATGAAATTGCTTGTCATTTGTCCAATAGGGCAGCACATTAAAAAGATACATAAGCTGTAGAAGGAACATCGTATTCATAACCATTATTCCACCACTTGGATTCACGTTCTGTTTTTATCACTTGGCAAAGTCTTTTAGATAACTACACAAACCAAAGTGTAATTACCTTGAAACTATGTATTCAGGTTCTTTGTCAGTGTAATGTCTGGGTAACAAATCTGTTTGTTGCGCAAAATAATATGCAACATCTTTCTTGATTTTCTCGGAATCTGTGAGAAAATATTAAAAGTTACTAATTCTCATTTGTGGAAATTAACAAGGAGACCTGAGATTCCTTCCAAAGATTCCTCTTTTAATGCCTTAGAAACTTCCAGTGATGTGATGATGGAAATAAAGGATCATCAGGGTATACATTTAATGGGTATTGCTCTCCCCCATATCAACTTTTTAAATTTAATTTAATTTTATTGTGTTTTAACCACTGTGCCAAAGTGTCTATAGCCATGGATATTTGTGTTTCATACTATAACATAAATAATTCAAATTATTTATTCTAAATATTGTAGGTTGCTGATATAACATGTCAAACAATTAAGAGATCTTTGGATAAAATTGATTTTTTTAAAAAGTTTGTTTTAAGAGACCCAGGCTTCTCAATCCAAGATCCTAGAGATTATCCATATTATTTAATTTAGGAGTGATACTATACAGAATTTACTACAAAAGCTGTACTTTATTTATCTGAGGTGAATCTTTGACTAATTTCCCTCAGCCATTCTGGAGAACAAGTATTGTGATTTTCCAAACAGTTTTGGGAAATCAGTTTTGAGTTTTGGTTATTACAAAAAAAATGGATCGAGCAATTTGAGCAGTATCACATTTTTACTGTGGTATGGACAGTACAACAATCCCCTTTCAACACATATTGAAGTAGCATGTGATCTGAAATTTTTAATTCATCCTTAATTGCTGCAGATATTTTATGATGCAAACAAGTTGAAAACAATCCAGAATATGTCTTGTGGATTTGTGAATAATATGTGAAACAATTCTAATATTTTCATCCCTTTTACCCTTTAATTTAACCTCAAATAACAGTTTCTTAAACTTGTTATTTAGTTATGAAAGATATGCCTTTTGTGACAGCTGAGAATTCCAGTTAAAGTCAAAATTATTTCAGGCTCTCCAACATTCATACATTTTACAACTATTACATGTAAAACAAAAATGAATTATAATTTCTATGGTTCATAAATGGAGGCTAAAATAATTAAAGCCCCAGTCCAAACTATCTAACAAGGGTAATCTATCTTTTTATCTTTTATAATCTCCTTCCTTTCAAAGGAAGTAGAGCTATCAAGAATAATAGCTACACCTCTAGACTGAGAAGAGCCATTGATCATAAAAATTGTTCAAATCCTAGGGTGTTTTAACAAAAAAATCCTTCCAATCTGTTTCATGAATTACCTGCAACATTATCTCATTTGAATTCATTTCTTTAACCCTGGAATCGTTCCATCATGTTTAACCACATCTGCTAAGCCTTCTACCTTCAAAATCATGATTTAGACCACCTCCTTCGCTCCTCCAACTTTTTCTTATGCTGGAGAAAGAATGAGTTTAGCTAATTTCCCCCATGCTTTATTTTGTTCCATCTTGATGGCTGCAAGTTGATAATCAGGAAAGAAAAATCAATCCATCCCAATTAATTTCAGCCCTTCCTGGCCACTTTCCCAGCACTGCTGATGCCTGAATTGTTCGTGGCGGATGTCTCCGTGAGCTAAAGCTGTGTGATGGGAGGAAATATTCGGTGTTGGGAAGAGTTAAATCTTTTTTGACAATTCAATCTTTCCCCTTGGGTCTCCACAAATGGCACCTGTTGTTGAAGTCAATAGAGCTTACAATTTAATTTCATCTGCCTGCAAACAATCTCTCTCATTAGGGGGTAAAATGATGATGGGATTCAGTGAGCCGTGTGGGTTCACTTTCTACAGGGCACTACGTAAGTACAACCATCTTTTTCGACAAAGGGAGGCACAATTATTCTGGAAACGGATTGTAAGGAAGGCAAAATCTGCAGGAAAAAAAAAAGCACCGTAAAAAGTCGGGCTCTGCAATTTCACTACATTTGTTGTTGGATGCCAATTTGCAATCTAATTATTGTGTTTAACAGGCTCTGGAAATGCAGCAGTCCAAATGACAGGTAAATGGCTTTTTAAAAATCCCATCCTATATTAGCAACAATCTTGCCAGTTCAGGTGGTGCAAATAAAAGCTAGATTCCACTCTCTGGTTTCTTTGATTCCATTTTTTTTGGGTCCCCTTTTTTTTCCAAGGGAGAGGGTGACAAGCCCTCCCAAAGCATTGCCATGCACAGCACCCCGATATTAAACAAATGCTTCAATTTATAATTTCACAAATTAATGAAGTCTGTCAATACACCCACAAACTGGCAAGATTGTGGAATCTCCTTTGGATCTTGCAACATTTCAAGTAAGAATCAGAGATATCTCACAGCATATCAGGTGAGTGTTGAAGGGAATATTTGTAGCTCGGGGTTGAAATGAGGGGTCCTTGGTGCTCTCTGAGCTTGGTGTTTTCTTGCAGATGTTTCATTACCCAACTAGGTACTATCCTCAGTGCTAGAAGGGAATGGTGCTTGCTCTCTCTCTGTGTACAAGTGGCTTGCCCTGTCGGCCTTGGTAGGAGTGTACTTGGTATTCCCTTGAGTATACTGTTGTTTACTGTTTGATTGTTTATCTGAGTTGATAGTTGGTAGATTGTTGAAATATTTGCCTACTTTTTGGTACTCTTTGAGATAAAAAGACATTTTGAGATTGATACCATGGGCATATAGGAAGATTTGGTGGTCTCTAGTCAAGCATAGCCATTTTTCTTTTTACCAACTGATTGCAATTTCAGGGCTATTAGTAATAAATTTCACTACTCTCTTCATTCATAAAGTGAAACCAGGACATTGAAGATTCCAGATTTGAATCCCACGCCTATCTGTTAAAAATAAGATAAAAAAAGGCTCTGACTTTCACACACCTTGTTCTTTTTCTCCTTTCTTTTCCGGCAGAAAAATAACAGCATACTGTAGGGAGGAAAGTGAAGGTGGGAGATCACAGAAATCTAGGGGGAGACATCTTGCTCCACACCAGTCTAATCTTAGCAGTGCCAACGCCCTCACCAACACGAGACTCTCTTATGTCAGAATTCGGGATACATTATCTCTGGGTTCTTGACAAAACTTAAACAACTCATTGCTCCATTTTTAAAAATCTGGCGTACTAGGGATTTATTTCTGGCCAGCTTTTTGCTACCTATCTCTGACTAAACTGAAAAATTAATTAAATTTTGACTCACTCACACCTTGACCACTTCCCTCCCGAATGACTGCAGTGAGCTCTATGTCAGGCTTTCCTTGAAGATCATGTGGCACAAATTAACTGATGCAGGATGCAGCAGTGCACTCCGTGATGGGTGCCCCTAGTTTTGCCTTTGGCACACTTCTGTTGTGTGAGTTTCACCGGGATCCAGTTTCTTTCCAGGTGTAATTCAGGGAGCTAGACATCACCTTTAAAGACATATATGGCACAGGACCTGGTTGTCTGCTGGACTGCCTTTTCCATTTACACATCCTACTAGGTTAAATGGGGGGGGGGGGCAGACGCCTAGGCCCATCTTTTTTTTTTTTTTTTGAAAATTTTTAAAAGTTTTACAATATATCTCCCCACCTCCCTCAAACCCCACCCTTTCCCACCCCCCTCCCTTCCCCCCCGACTTCCCAGAGCTACACACAGGGTTTACAATACAATAATTATACTCTGTCTTAAATTATATTACCCTTAAGTTAACAATTCTATAACATCCTTTAGCTCTCTCCTAAACTAACATA
>NW_015386301.1:353502-361002 GCF_001527695.2 Protobothrops mucrosquamatus
TTATCATACAATCCTTCACCAGTTCTGTTTCCGAATCCAATTCAACCAATACACCATAAATTCTTTTTATATGAGCTTGAGATTGGTCTCTAATCTGTTTGATCAAATTCACATCCTGTACTGTAATACCAACTTTTTGATCCAAACTCCACCTCATAGACAATTGACTATAGTAAAACCATGAATATTCAATATTCTCATTTGACCCAACACTTGCATTAATCTATTTGCCTAGGCCCATCTTTTAAACATCACCATTGTATGGGAGTTTTCCGTGGCAGCCCTTGCCACAGAACACTCTTCCCCCTGATGTTTGGCAGCCCCCCTACTGGTTTGACTTAGCACCATGTTTTTATGCATGTGGTTTTAATTGCTTTAATATGTTTTTTATGTTGTTTTAATTTTGGATTGGGAACGGCCCAGAGTTTGTTAAAAGATCAGTGGCCCTATGAATGTTTTGAATTAATAAAACAATACCTAGATTTTATATTCACCCAGCTCTGTGTCAGAGGTCTTAAAACTGGGGTTGTGGGATAACAATACTCACCAAGACATTCTTTATCTTGTGTAATAGTTATCTTAGAGTGCGTGGACTAAACAATGAATTTTAAGCCTACAACTTTATATCTGAGTATTAGGCTGAATAGTTCCACTTTTGATGTAGCTACAGTATTCCCTATTGCTGAAGAGAAAAAGCACATCCTTCTCGCTTTAAATTATTATTTTATAATAGCTATATATTAATAGTAGTTGTTGTATAATATGTGTTCACCATTTTGCTACTGAGTATTGTCAGCATCATGCATTTGGGAGGAAAATAGGCTCCATACTAGAGTTAATCTCATGATGAAAAATATAGATTATAATCTGCTGAGTGAATAGGGGCTTTCTTCTCCTTTTATAAGCATCTTGACTCTATTTAATTCGTACAAACAGCAGGCTGGCACTGAACAAACTGGAAAGCCAGCTGATACGAAGTGACAAACCTCTACATAATCCTGTAAGATGCCATTAGCTAGCTGGTCTGTTCTGCTGCTAGCACTTGTCGAAAGGCATCAAAGTAAGTTGCCTTAATGACAGCTCTTTTCTAATCAGCTCAGCAAATATACTTTAATGTGTCATTGTTTTCCCTTGATAAGATACCTATTGCTTTCTTTCTGATTACTTGCAAAATGTTTAGATTCAATCTATTTCTGCTGCATCCAAGAATAATGGGATGAAAACTGGAACCCAAGGGTGTGCAAATCGCTTTAATTTGACTACTCTCCATTTCTGATTTTTCTATGTTGTGATTTTTTTTTAAGAAAAGCCGTGCATGTAATTTTTTTTAAAATCAATTTACATTATCATGCACCTTTTATGCAGTATCTACATTTCTATAGACAGCTTTCCTCAATTGCTTGTTCTCTCAATGATGAGAACTTTTTTTAAAAAAAATTGGAAGCTGGAATTACATTGCAAAATTTGAAACAGTGCATATACCATTGTGTATAAAAGTGTTCCAGTTCAATTACAATTTGAGGAAGTATGAATTGGTTAAATCTGCATAGAATTGCAAATCAAATGACTATCACTTGCTTAACTATAGCAATACAGATTCATTTCTGGTGGCTTTCAAGTTGGGGCTAGATTTTTAACCAGAAGAAAGTAAAGCTATAAAAAAATGCCATTATGTAAGGGATGTGGCTAACCTAACAATATAAAGTAGCTATCTTTAAACTTGCTTAAGTCTGTGTTTTTAAAAATTAGATTGTTTGAAACATTTCCCATCTATTCCACTGTATATGGCCCACTAGTATTCAAGTTATTTCTGACTGGAATACAGCCTTTTTTCAATTGAAAGCTTAGTAAGTCTGGTTTTATAAACCGGATCATGACCCTGGCCTTCTCATATTCACAAGTTGTGATTTATGCACCTGATTTAATATCATAAAAATTTACTTGCTTCAAAGTGCGGAAAAAGCAAAGAAAATCTAGACAAGGAAATTTCCTGCTTCCAATTCTTCCTGTCAACACCTGAAGGATTGAGCGTCTCTTAGATCGATGAGGAGGGAAGGTTCTTAATAATATAAAGAATTAGCCTGGGCATGGCTTGAACATGGGATTTTTTGCACCAAAATATGGTCTATAGCTCTTCTTTCTACTATGGAACATCTAGCTACTATTGAACATCTAGGTTGGACAGAATTTCAGCACAGTAATTTCACAAATAAACATAAATATATCAATAGTCTGCTTTTAGAGTTTCACATGCATTTCTGATTAACATAATCAACCACTCTGGCTGGTTGCATAGCCCAGCTAACCCAAAGGAAGAAAGATCTCCCCAAGTGGATTCCCAGGACATGTCCTTTTAAGATCCAAAAGAATCAGTGGCCGATCAGTCAGAATCTGATAGATGAGGAGACTGTTCTGCTAGAACACTCCCATTTTAAGTTCATTTTAGAGAGATGGTATACATCAAGGAGACAAATAATGGCAGGAAGCAACTCAATAGATTGTTAATCACATCATTTGGCCAAGTCTGAAAAAGTGGTGTTTCTGCTCAATAGAAGTTTGTCAAGGCCAATTTAGCTACAATGGTCCAGCAAACCTTGAATGGCCATTGATCATTCTGAATATTTTAAGAAGAAAGACACTGCATGTTTATTAACCAAGAGGAAAATAGCAGATTGTTCAGGGAAATTACATGTCAAAGAAGAGTAAATATGCATCCTGAATAGCAATAAAGAGGACTGTCATTCCTTGTTTTCCTATAAAATGCTTGTTTGTTTGTATGAGATGGTGTAGGCACCGATCAGTATACAGAGAACGCAACCACTGCAGTTTTGTGCATATAGGTAGTGCATCTTGAATTGTTGGAATGTTTGTCAAGAAGGTATTCTCTGTTGCTGGGATCCTATAAGATCTATACATTCAACTATAGATCTAACTATATACTGTGTTTCCCTGAAAGTAAGACCTACCCTGAAAATAAGCCCTAGCTTGATTTTTGGGGGTGGCCCTAATATAAGCCCTATCCCAAAAATAAGCCCTAGTTTTGGGGTGAGGTGCACGCCTAAAAATCAAGCTACAGTGGGGGTGGGGGGAGTGGAGCTTACCATTGTAGCCAGGCCTCCCATGGATCGACACTTGCCTTGCTTTGCCCGCCCACTTCTCCTGCAGTGGAAGGAGCAGCTTCATTCTGCAGCTGAGAATGGAGCTCCGGCCTGCATTTTGCAGTTAGAGGCCTTTCCGGAAGGTCTCTGCAGCCGAGAACTGAGCTATGGATTCAATCCGTAGCTTGGTTCTCGGCTGCAGAGGCCTTTCCAAAAGGCCTCTGACTGCAAAATGCAGGCTGGAGCTCTATTTTCAGCTGCAGAATGAAGCTGTTCCTTCAGCCGCAGGAGATGTGGGCCGGTTGGGCATGGCTGTCAGTGCTGCTGCTGTGAGGTAAGTGGAAAAGAATAAATAAATAAATAAATAAATAAATAAATAAATAAATAAATAAATAAATAAATGGGTCTTATTTTGGGGAAAACACAGTAGGAGGAAGAAGAGAAGTTCAGACAAGGAATCTTTGTTGTGATTAAGTAAAACAAGCATCTATCTGCTGTCATATTAAAGTAATTTTTTCTTTTGTTCAAGCTGGACATTTCTGGCAAGTATTTTCAGAAATGGTTTACCATTACCTCCTTCCTAGGGCTGAGAGAAAGTGACTGGCTGAAGGTCACCACTTGGCCTTGTGCCTAAGGGAGGATTAGAACTCACGGTGTTCTAGTGAATTCTGACACCTAACCAGTGTACCAAAAGTGGCTGTCTATTAAAATAAACATGTACACTAAATATAAAACTGAATGCAATCAGTTGGGGACTGATCCTGTGCATATTTTACCAATAGATGGCATTGTTGATTATGTTTATTCTCATGTGTGATAGAAGAGGACTGTTACAGCTGTAAGGTTTTTGATTTTTGAGAATCAAACCAGAACAGATTTGTTTATATCAGTGTTTTTTATTTCAGTGTTTTCCCTTTTCTATAGCTGATAGCATGAAATCTGCAGCAGGAACTATTGAGATATGCTATTACTCCACCCCCCAAATAGGGACTTCTTTCCAAATATTCCCTATAACTTCAGGGAATTCTGGATTAGAAACAGGACAGTTTCAAAATTGGGAGGGAGACAGTAGTCAAAATATAGAAATGTACCAAAGGAATAATAGAATTATTCCTTCCATTTTAGATGTTGGGGGGTAATCCACACTGAACTCCTGTCCCAGATTTGAGATGGTCTGCTTACTAATCCTGGACAGCAGGACTTCACACCACAGCCTCCCTCTCTGGCTCCTGCTGAAATAGGCTGGAATTGGACCAAAGAGTTAACTAGAGTTTTCCAATGGAGAATAGGACAGCCCTTCGTATTTGAGCCTGTTTTGATTCACATGGAGGAAGAGGCTGGCAACTTTTAGAGTTCCAACTGACCTGTTGCAAGACCAGCTTTCAACTTGGCTACAAACCTCTGGTTCTCTGTGGCCATTTTTCCTCTGAGAGGAAAGAGCTTCCCCCATCAGCCACAGGGATGGATTTTTGTTTACTTGGTCTAGTAGGAATATTGGCCTTCTGGAAGGCATATGGCAAAGCTGATATTCCCACCACTGAGGTCAGGGGAGAGCAGTGATATTCTCCACAAGAAGGGATCTCAGTAGTGGGAGGCAATGAGGATCCGTGACTGGAGAGGTTGAGGGAGAGAAGGAAGTAACAGAGAAAGGAAGAGCCAATTTCCTCTGCCTTCAACCTCCTGACAGAGACTTCTATTTCCACTGTCAGCCCTCTGAGATAGACCACACCTGAACACTAAAGTCACAAATACCAAATCTATTTTTATTATAGGATTACAGAATCTTGCAACTCTGAATGGGCTTCCTCCTTCTCTGCTTTTAGGGAGAGAACTAGGGAGGGTCAAGGATTTGCTTTCTCAAATTCCACTCTTTCTTTGGCCTCAGGTTTATTGGACCAGTGCCTTGCCTGTGGTCCTTCCTTCTGTTCCTGAAGGTTAGTCTCACAGCTCATCACAAATTCAGAGGCCAGGTAATTTTTCTGGCCTATTTTTGAGTGTGGCGTTGTGACACAGTAATTTTCCATTTACCTTTGGTCTCTGGGACAGGAGGAAAACATATTGTTGGCAATATGGAAGGAGCCCTAAGAGACATACTAAGCACCCTTTCCTAAGAGCTGTGGTAGTGCAGTGGTTAGAATACAATATTGCAGGCTAATTCTGCCGGCTGCCAGCAATTCAGCAGTTCGATTCTCACTGGCTCAAGGTTGACTCAGCCTTCCATCCTTCCAAGGTTGGTAAAATGAGGACCCAGATTGTTGGGGCAATAGGCTGACTCTGTAAACCGCTTAGAGAGGGCTGTAAATCGGTATATAAGTCTAAGTGCTATGCTATTGCTAATCATAATGCTAATTTTCTTTTATAAAATGGCCTTGTAATGACACAGTGCAAATCTCAGCCTTTCCTACTTGTTATTGCACACAAACACATGAATGATGTACATTTCCTCCCTCCTCTCCGTCCCCGTCCTTTTGTAGTCACTTGTGACTCCACAAAGAAGAAAGACTGGCCTTGCAAAGCTGTTCAATATCCAGACGGAGCCAGAATGTCACAGCATCCCTTTAGGCATTGAAATCGGATGGTGGCAGAGGCCAGAGCTGTTGTATTGAGTTTTCTCTCTTAATAAGCTGCTAAAGCTGCTGGAAGGAGCTCCTGACAAATCCACCAGGACCAGAGAAGATGTTTGTGGATCCTAAAATTAGACTAAGAGGTTGAATTGTTCCTCCGCTTCTTTTTTAAAGATGCGGCTTCAATCGATGCCTGAGTGGGTTACAATCTTCCGAGGTTAAAGGTGCCATAAATTCTACCAATTAGGGAGAATCAGTGCCTCTCTCTGATGTGCTGTGTAATCAGGCAGGTGGACGCTCCATGGTGCCCTCGGAGGAGGAAACAGACTGAGTCATCGGCAGCCTGCTCACCTGGGAACCTGTCACAATGCTGTGACTTAAAAATAGAAGCCTCTTTGCAACAATTCCCCCATTTGTCAAGGGAGAAAAATCTCTATGGGGAGAGGAAGAGCAACCTTGTCTTAAAGGAGCAAAAGGAAAGCAGATCAAGCAGTGTTTGTGTTAGCCAGGCAACGTTTCTGGTAACTCATCAGAAACGACAATACACTGATCTTTAGTTTAGCTTCTTTTGGCAAATGCTACCTCATCTACCCTGTCTCTTAAGGCTCATCCATATTCATACTCAGAATGCTTTTTAAGAATCCCTTTCTACTTCTGCCTTCAAAAGTTTTTATTACTTATTGTCCTGTTAATGAAGGCAGTGCATATTTAAAGGAAAAAGCTTTTAAAATCTGGGAAGGTTCAGAATCTGTGATTTTAAAAAAAAGCACGCTTCCCGAGGCATTAACAGTAAACGTGCCACTTTCTCCTTGATGAAGCCTGCAAATCTGCCAGGTGTTGAACTATACAATAACAGTTCTGCAATTTTTTTTTCTGGTGTGGGTTTTTTCAAACTTTATCTGGAAGCAAAACACAGAAAAATGAAATTGTCCTTATTTGCAAATCCTTGTGGCTAAGTTGGACTAAACTAGATGTTATGCAGGTGGATTAATGACCCCAGTCTTCCATTTGCTGAATGGTAATAGCAGAAGAGGGAAGGTAGGCAGGAAGGTAGTTAGGTAGGAAGCAGGGACACTCAATGGGGAGGAGGTCAAAGCAGGCAAGATGGCAGCTGTCGCTACAACACTGAAGCTACAAAGAAGTGGAGCAATGCATGTAAAAAAAAGCAATGCACGTGTGGTTGTAGCCACCATTTTGGGGAGTATCCTTGGCAAGAAAATTGCTGTGCTACTCCACTCTTTGAATACCATGCCTAGAAAGTCTATCCATTCACATCCCATAGACCAGGGCTGGGGAACAGGGGAACATGCTGGCTCAGGAATTCTGGGAGTTGAAGTCCACAAGTCATAAAGGGGCCATGGTTCCCCACCTCCCCATCTTTTATTTTTCTTCTAGATGCAATTGTTTCCTACTTCCTGACTTCCGCTGCTGATGGTTGTTCAGCCATTTAATCAAATCTCAGGAAGTAGGGTGTGGTTGCAATCTGAAAGAAAATAAAGACGAGAAAAAAGAAAGTCCACCTTTCTCAGCCCTTCCATTCTTCCTTTCCTGATCCTCCTGCCTGTCCACAGAAGGGAAAGAAGACAGCATGCTATATGGGACACCATTTAAGCTGAGTGTCCTTATGTGTCTCTATCCTGAGATGAATAAAAAAGATAAGAGAAAGAAAATACAGAAACATTGGAGGTTTAATTAGCATGTTCATACAGTTGGGACCAGCAACTCCATTGCTAAGTGTGGAGATCACTTAGTGAAACAACACATGACTACCCTGCTCTACCACAGCAATTCCTATTGCTGCCATTAAGCAAATCCCATGCAGTCTTAGGCAAGCACCC
>NW_015386301.1:366002-368502 GCF_001527695.2 Protobothrops mucrosquamatus
GGTAGAATTAGTCCATCTAGTTGTGTTTCTGATCTGGGAGGGCCAACATCAATCTTGCAAGTCTGCAAGTACTTCCCACCCTCATTTTTTAACTGCTTTATCTATTGGGACAGATCCTTCCTATGTTTCTTTCTCTTGGCTGGGGGAAAGAAAGCTACAGCATGCTCCTGCCTCTCTTCTCAGATTGTTTCCCAGAGGGCAACTCTTCCTCTCGTTCCCCAAGGTCATCGACAGATTCCATCACACCTGGGGAACTGCTGCTGCCTCTCCTGCCTTACCTGGTGACAAAACATGTCATGCCTGGCTAGCCCATCACACTGTACTCTCCACTGTCTATGGCAGTGGTTCTCAACCTTTTTAATGCCGCGACCCCCAACTGGTCGTAAGTCGAGGACTAAACCGGTCGTAAGTCAAGGACTAAACCGGTCGTAAGTCGAGGACTAAACCGGTCGTAAGTCGAGGACTACCCAACCGGTCGTAAGTCGAGGACTTTCCCTGCCTGGGAGCGCCGCGCATGCATGGTTCCGCCCCCTGCACCGGCCGAGGCGTAGCTGGCAAGTGGCAGAGACGGAGCAGGCCGACCACCAGCTGGCCCAGCCCAAGGGAGGTAAGGCACCCGCCGGAAAAGGGGAAAAAATGGTGGACAGCCTTGCTTGGCGACCCCCGTGAAATGGTCGATCGACCCCAAATGGGGTTGTGACCCATAGGTTCAGAACCGCTGGTCTATGGGCTATTGCTTTTTGAGCCAATGGCAGAAGACAGAATTCCGCCACCTGCTTCCTCCACTGGCTCTGTGCCATTGCCAACTTCCCCAACATGGCCTGGTGAGCTCCCTTTGGCAGATGAGACTCTGCTGCCTTGCTATGCTCACCGGATGATCCCAGGGCTGCGTTTTGATCCAGAGCCCCCCCCCAATCTTGGGCTGGTGGCAGGAGGAAGAAGATGGTGAAGATCTTCATGGGATAGGAAGGGTAGGCAGTGGAGTGAAGGAGGAGCAAAAAGACAGAGAAGGGAGCGGGGCATAGGCAGGTGGCCTGGGGAGACTGGAAGCAGAGGCAGGAGAAGAGTGAGGTCCTTGCTTAATAACGAATGTGCAGCCCTTGTAACTTGAGACTACCAGAACTGCTGTTGCTAAGTGGCATAGTCACACTATATTTTGCTTAATGATTGCTTTGCTTAGTGACAGAAATCCTAGTCCCAACTAGTGTTGTAACCCAAGGACTGCCTGGAGCAATCAAAATCACTGGCTAGAGACTTTGCATAGTTAAGTATTGCCAAATAAATACTTGAATCAGGAACATTGTTTCATTTCTGTGAACACATCAAACCACATACAATTACTCCCCACTCCTGAGTAATTAAAGAAAAGGATTCCCCCCCCCAAAAATTCAATATTTCCCATTTGTAATTAATTTCTTGAAATCCCTTCTGTAATCATTCAGTTTTAAATGAGCATTGGCATTAGCATAAAACCTAAATTGTTTAATTAGGTGATAATCTATTCAAATAACGGATGAATACATTTTGGGGGGGGGATAACTTTATAATCTTGATGGGAAACAAACACCTTTTGAGATGTGGTACATTTGAGGAAAAGGATTTGGGAAAGAAATCTACAATGTTAACAGAGCCAGCGATGAAAAAGAGCGGACAGAAGAGTTCTAAGATGTCATGGAGGATTCTAGGGGTGCAATAGTTTTGGGGAAGAAATCTGAAGCCACAGAGGGAAGTCAGGGTGTTTATGTTTTGTAGATGCAGTTCCAAAAAGGCAAAGAAACCAAATGAAGAAGAAGAAGAAGAAGAAGAAGAAGAAGAAGAAGAAGAAGAAGAAGAAGAAGAAGANGGAGGAGGAGGAAGAATGGGCCAGGAGAATTACTGCAGCAGAACACAACAGCAACTCTCCCAGAAAGAGAGATCAAACTTCAGGAGAACTTCTAGGGTGATTTGACAAGAGGAAGGGAAGGGTCAAAAGAGCCACCAAGTTCAGACTGGTGCCAGCAACAGAGACACTGAGCCAAATGGGAAAGGGCTAGTTGATGAAGCTGTTCAGGAATAATACCCAAGTAGGGAAGAAGGTGAAGATGTCCAGCTATGGAGCGTTTTGACAACCATTCAGCCCAGTCCAGTCCAGTCCAGTCCAGCCCTCTACATTTAGTTCCCAACACCAGCCCTGTTAGTACGCAAGAGAGTAAGTTGGTTTATTCATTTATTGTTTGGGTGTGTTAATGCTGTCCAACTTCAAGAAGATCCTGAGTGGTGTGCAATAGACACAAGGAAACTTCAGCATGTGATCTAGAAAATGGAGACATCCCAGATATGATAGAAGCAGGGAGTCTCTGTTTCCATAGGAAATAGGGAAAAGACAGGAAAATAAATTTGTCATATTTAAGCACTGCCCAGCACTTCTTGCTCTGTTTTGATATTGGGCAAGGTTAAACCACGCTTCCTATCTATTGCTCTCCTGTTATATCTTTTCAGACTTCCAAGAATCCTAGTAAGC
>NW_015386301.1:374553-377187 GCF_001527695.2 Protobothrops mucrosquamatus
GTTGGGCCAGAATATTATAGCAATGGTGATGAGGGCTTTGGACCTCAATAAGGTATTTTAACCATTTTCTTCTTTTCAACCGACTTTGATTATTAAAATGTTGCAAATCCCAATACGGGTCTCATTGTGCTGAACTGCTGAAGGCCAAATTGGACTAATCTAATGGTGGATGACAAAAAAAAAAAAAAAGAAGAAGACAAAAGAATTCACCCTAGCCGTTCCTCTTCTTTGGTCCCACTTCCATTTGTTTTCACACTGTGCAAAGAAACGATGCAATCAGCTTGAAGGAACCTTGCTTGAGGCTGATGCTGCAGTTTTACGTCCGTGTGGAGAGATGTGGCGAAGCCTCCCGGATGATGTGGGGTTCCCCGGCGTCCAAATGCTGCTCAAGCAGAGTGCGCCAGCTGTCTTCCCAACTGGTGATCAAGGATCTCCCGGATAAAGGCAATCGGATGCAAATCTGCCGTGAAAATGAAAAGCTGGCCAAGTGCAGCCGCCTTTCTCCAATTACTTTCTCAGCTGATGGGTGGCTGAAGCTTCCAGCAGGGATCAGGAAAAATGCACCAGGAAGTCCTATTGCCAACCCAAAGCCCTCCTGAGGAGATTATTCCTCCCCCTCCTAGGCTAATTGAACAGTATCTTCATGGTTTAGAAAATGTGCAGCATTCTCCTGCTATTTTTTTTTTTTTAATGGGACAAGTTGTGACAAACAATCAGGATGATGCTTGGTTAGAAGGGAAATGGAGATTTCTTGCTGCCTATTTATTTGAAATGTTTTACTACTTTTTTTTTTACCTGTGCCAAAGTTCTGACCCGTGCCTTAACTTTTGTTTTACAGTTGTAGCATCTACGTGGCATGTGATGTGTGATGAAACTCCCACACATGAGTTGAAAGAAACCAAAGTTATATATATTTTTTAATCTTTCAAAGGCAAATATAATGTGTCAGTTTCTCTAATATTTGAGAAGTTTTGTCTTTCTTCTTCTCAAGAGGTAGGCAGATAGTCTTCTCAAGTTTGCCATAATCTGAGGCCTGATGAATTGCATGTCAGCCTTCATGTAGCATGCAGCATGCAGTCTGCTACATGTATTGGACTGCAAATCCATAATTCTGATGAATAGCAAAAGCACTTAGATTTATATACCACTTCACAGTGCTTTACTGTCTAAGCAGGTTACAGAGCCAGCATATTGTCCCCAACAACCTGGCTCCTCATTTTACCAACATTGGAAGGATGGAAGACTGAGTTAAACATGAGCCGGTGAGACTCGAACTGCTAAACTGCTGGCAGCTGATAAGTCAGCAGAAGTAGCCTGCAGTACTGCATTCTAATCACTGCGCCACCAGACTATACTGGGATTTATAGTCTAACACTCTGTCTCCCAACTTCAGCAGCTTTGAGATATGTGGATTTTAATTTGTGTTTCTAAAATGAGTGGGTGACAGCATCAGTCTTTTAAATTAATACATAAATGCATTTGTAGAATTCTTAGCAAAGATCATGTTAGCTGGGGAACTGAAGTCCGCACATCCCAAAATTGCCAAGGTCTAATGCAGGGGTCTTCAAACTTGCTGAGGAATTCTGGGAGTTGAAGTCCACAAGTCATAAAAGGGCCAAGTTTGAAGACCCCTGGTCTAACATATTTGAAGGATCCCTAGCTGGAAGAAGGTTGCCTTGGGTTTTCACCTTCTTAATTTCTAAAGTGGAAGCAACTAGCAGCTGCTTCTATTTATCCTACAATCTCTTTAGTTAGAAGTATGGAGATTTACTTCATGGAAGTGTACAGGACCACAATGAAACCTGACATTTCTTAAGATCTTATGAGTTCATTTTTGGGGGGAAAAAATCACAGTTCAAGGGCTCTGCTGCAGTCAACATATATGGAGGAAATATTTGCAGGCGTGTCATTGAGGAAAGTTGCTTGGTTTAGCCATAGCATTTGACCATCTAGGTCAATGCTCCTGTATTGATTGAAGTTCTTTCAGGCAAAGGTCTTTTTCAGCCATCCCTGTAGATGTCAGGGAAGTGGAGAACATCCCTTGAGCCTTGAGTAATGGGTCTTCTACTGTTTGTCCTTAACCGAGCATCATGGCCCAGATGATGGTTGCAAAATTTTATGCCTTTGCAAATATCAACATAGTGAGAGTCAAAATGTAGACCAGCTCTTGTATTTTTTTTTCAAGGAACAGGGCAAGACCATCATCCTGAAATTTTGGTGGAGGAAAAGTTGAGAAAAAGCCTAAATCTTTTTGCATTTTTTTTTTAAAAAACCTTCATGAATACCTTGCTAATAATATGCCAAATTTACCAGCAAAATTCTACCGCAAGGAATCCATAGGGCTGCTTTGGAAACTAAATTGCCGAAGAAATAATAATAATAATAATAATAATGGGGCTCTTTGAAAAAGGTTATGTATCAGCATAAAAACAGATAAAAGAAAAAAAAATGTAGTCATGCAGCATTATATTTAAATGTAAGACCTTTTCCCCACCGTACCCCATGTTATGTGCACATGTCACCCATCTCCTCTAAAATGTCTGAAATCCTTGGTTGGTACAAAAGTGTGCATGTAAGAGTGAGAGTGACTCACCTACGTGTGTGTGTGTGTGTGTGTGTGTGTGTGTGTGTGTG
>NW_015386301.1:377698-381498 GCF_001527695.2 Protobothrops mucrosquamatus
GAGAGAGAGAGAGAGAGAGAGAGAGAGAGAGAGAGAGAGAGAGAGAGAGAGAGAGAGTGCTTTGGCATATCTTTAACCAGAGATGCATATAGTCAAACCACTATAAGCAATATAGTCAAACCACTCCTTATCCCAACTGACTAGGATAATCAAGCCAGCTTGGTACACAAAAGATGAGACCAAACTTTGGAAGGGCCAACATCTCTTCTGGGCAATGACCCAGATTCCCTCTTCTTCTCTTTGGCATTACAACAGCTGGAGAAGCTGCCCTTTGGAAATGCCCTCCATGTTGCCCAAATGGCTGCTTATCCATCATGAAGGATATCCAAAAGGACCCAAACGATTCAAATTAGTTGCTATTGTAAACTGGGACCAGAAGACCTAGGATTCAACTCTGAAAGAACAGCCATAAAAATTAAGCCACCCGGCTAGTGCTTTCCTCACTATTTTTTTTTCTTATAAATGTCAGAAGGATACCTTAATTAATACTGAATAACTATCAGCACTTTGCAAAGGGTCAAGTGGGACTTTAAAGGTTTTGACATTACCAGTTTCCAGTCTTTGTTGATTTCATTCATGTCCTCATTCTCCTAGTTCACTCACCATTGATCTTTGTGACATTAACTTATTATCCTGGTAATTTGCTTCCAGTTTTAACTCTGCACATTTTAAAAGAAGTTTCCTCCTGGCCGATGATAAAATCAACATATACTGTAATAGTTATGATATGGTAGGAATAAGAAGTCAAAGGAAGTTACTGTTTCAGATAGTATGATGTGGGAGCGTATGTGTTATTGGGGTGTTATTGAGGTGACAATTCTATCCCACTTCTCAATGCAACTATTTACATATTTCATTCAACTTTATAAGATAATTCTGTTTTATAGATATAACATAATAACATGCAAAAATAATGTAGGGTGGCATTGTTAACTATCAGTAATAAAACACCAGCCTTAATGTACCAAATTTTCAGTTAAAAAAACCCCCCAAAACCTTTGCTGGTCATGGTGACTACTATTCCATCCCCAGAATGCCCGAGGAATATGTAGATAATGACTTTCTAAGACTTTTCCTCTTTTTCTCTTACACTTAAGGAAAATAGCTGCCACTTAGAGTATTATTTCTTGTTCTAGTTTCTACAGAACTAGAAAACAGAAGTAATGCCCTTTTAAAATGCCCAAATACTGAGACCAGGTTTTTCTTCTGACTTCCTTCTTTTCTCCAGAACAAACAACCCATGTTCTGCTCAATATCTATACTTGAATCCCATTTCCTGGAAGGTTTTGAGAGGAGAAGGGGCATAATTGGGCAAAGGACTCTCAGAGTGACTTTGGATCAGTCCCTCCCTCTCTGCCCAAACCTCCTCACAGGGTGAAATCGGAGGAGGAAGCATTATCTGCACCAGATGGACTTGTGTAATGTGAAGGTACAGCATAAATCACATTAAGGAATCTGAGAACAGCTTGGGCTTGGGAAATTTGGCTTTGAAAAGAAATGGAGGAACATAACAGCCATTAATAAAAAATATAAAAGAAAGCTACTGAAGGGTGCTTAAGAGCCATTTTGATGACCTCTAGGACTAGAAGTAACAGGCTTCTGTGTGAATTACCTAGATTTTAAGCTCACAGAGGAGTAATACTGTTCTTTCTAAACTATATAATGAACACATTAAAAATACTTTCATAAATCTGCAAAAGTCTTGCCCCATTGAATATGCCATCCAAAGTTCAACTTCACTTGACCTCATGGTGTCTTCTGTTCCCTTCCCAGAATGCCCTGAGGTACACAAAGATGATGTTCATGGGATCATATCACTGGCTTTCAGCCTAAATTGGTCAGAGAGAATCCAGCCACACTGCTGTTCACAGCAACTTCTGCTCTCTTCCCAGAATGCACCAGGAGTATGTAAATGAGCTCTTTTTCCTCACATCAGACTACGTTACTTCAGTGGCTTTCTTGGACACCAAGACGTGCTTCAATTACTGTTGCCCATTGTGCTCAGGATGCCAGCTTCGGTCATATGGCATGTTTTTTTAAAAAAAGCTCCACAATGGGGTCCCAAACACCTAAAACGGAGAGAAAGAGAGGGGGGGAGGGAGAGGGAGAGAGAGAGAGAAGAGAGAGTGCGTGTGCAGGCAACACATCTAAGGAAGATGTCATGTACAAGTAGTCCTCCACTTATAACCACAATTGAGCCCAAAATTTATGTTTGCTAAGCAAGACAGTGTTAAATGAACTTTGCCCCATTTTAGGACCTATCTTGCCACAGTTGTTAAATGAATCACACCATTGGTAAGTTGCAACACGGTTGGTAAGTGAATCTGGTTTCCCATTGACTCTGCTTGTCAGAAGGTCACCAAAGAGGATCACATGATCCTGGGACACTACAACCGTCATAAATATGAGTCAGTTGCCAAGTGTCTGAATTTTGATCACGTGTCTGCGGGGATGCTGCAGTAGCCATAAGTGTGAAAAACGCTCCTAAGTCACTTTTTTTTCAGTGCTGTTGTAACTTTGAAGGGTCCCTAAAAGAACGGTTGTAATTGAGGACCACCTGTAATCGTAAAATATCTCTTTCTAGGGACAAATCCAGTTGCATTTGGCAGGTCTTGCTTCACAGTAACCTTTCTAAAAACCTCTCTTAGTCATTGCCGCAAATCCTATTCAAAAGGCTCCAGGTACTTTGAAGGCAGAAACATCAGAAAGCCCAGGACTTGCAGAATCTTCTCATGGGACATCTGGACATCTAAATGTTTTTACTACTAGGATAAGTAAAATGACAAAAAAAGAGTTGCACAAAAACTTTCTTTAATCTTGCACCATAATTAATTTTAGAAGAGGGCACTTCCCCACGGATCTGACCTCACAAAAACCCATCTCTTCTTACCATCAAACACTTAAACTATTACCGTAGGTGGAAATTCTTAGAAGCGTGAATGTATACCACCAAGGGGGTTGTATTCAAATATCCTGCTTTGTGTAAAATATGTAGCTTTTTTTTGTATTCAAGGACAAACCAACCTTAAAAGTGCAGAATTATAGCTAAGATTGACACACACACAGTACCGATAACTGCCATTATTAGTAAAGCTACCTTCACCAAGAAATCAATAACTACTGGTATAGTAAAAAAAAAAATTAAAGTCAAAGAAAAATTTGTTCTCACAAACCATGCTTATGATGCTGTCTTGACTTGATCACCCTGAATTTAACATCTTTACTTTCATATGTTCACAGCAGGTAACTGGATATATACAATGACAGACTTACAGCAGGGCTTTTCAACCTTTTCACAGATTGTACCACTTTTAGGACATGACAATATCCAAGTACCACCAGTGCTTAGCAAGGTGTCAAAAACGTGACTAAAAAAGGGGGGGATTTTGGGTTTTACCTGTTAGGTTCATTTGTTGTTATAGAAATGGCTAGTTTATAATATTGTAGAAAAGTAAAAGGTTGAGATTCAATGTTAATGTTTCCTTCTACTGCAACAGAGGAAGTTGGAAGTCAATGCCTTTTTTTTCTTTTTCCCTTCTCTCCCTCACTTTCCCCCACTTTTTCCTCCCCTCTGTATCCTACTATTTGCTGTTGTATTTTTGTATTTTATTCTATAATCTAATAAAATGTTACAAACTGTAAAAAAAAAAAAAAGGAAAAAAGTACCGGTTTTAATTTCTTCAGTGGGGGTTCCTTTGCTGAATCACTTTCCCTTTACACTGACAAATGTATGAAGGATTTCTCAATATTTATTAATATGCACCACTACCTTGATGGTCAGGTGGCTGGTTGGCCCTGCT
>NW_015386301.1:382237-409172 GCF_001527695.2 Protobothrops mucrosquamatus
CTCTCTCTCTCTCTCTCTCTCTCTCTCTCTCACACACACCCTTTGCTTGCAAAAGCCCCCCTTTCTCACTCTCTACTTGCAAAGCCCCCCTCTCTCACACCCCCCTCCCCTAAAGCCTTTCCTCTCTGCCTCTCACACCGCTTTCTCTTCTGATTCTTTCTCTGATGTCTTCTCTCTCTCTCCCTCTCCCGCCAAAACTGCCTCCTTTTATAGCCTCTCCTGTCTCTGCCCCCTCCTCCTTTCTCTTCCAGGTGTGCCAGAAGTGGGCAAGTCCTGCGCTGCACCGCTTTGCTCATTCCCTCCCCTGCTACACTTGGCTAGGTTAGGCAGAACCGCGTACCACCTGCCAGGTGCCAATGTACCACCAGTTGAAAAGCCCTGGTTTGGAGTGAGGAAATAATCCTAAATCTTTCTGTTCTGCCTATAAAAATATATTTGGTATAAACAAATGATTGAAAGGAAACTACTATTTGATCTCCTACCATAACGTATTTACATAAAAGAAAAGGGAACTTATTAATTTGTTTATGGAGTTGCTTTCATAATGTATTACAGACTTTTTGGGGAGAGGGGGAACCAAAACGTCCTAATGCAGGTTGTCCAAACTTGGCAACATTAAGATCTGTGGAGCACAACTCCCAGAATTCCCCAGCCAGTGACCAAACTTCAGTCCTGAACACATATCAGGCATATATAAATTATTCCAGTGACTGAAACAATACCTTGTTAGCTTGAGCTAGTCATGTTCACCTTTTTCAGATCAACAGTAACATCTGCCCACTTCCCAGAATACATCAGGACTTTGCAAATTAACTCAACGAGCAAAACACCGTATCAGATTTAAGACCCTAGCAGGGAGGAGCTATTTAAATGTCTTCTACCGGCATCATTACCTGACTGAAATGTTCACTATAGTGGATCTTGTTCAACCAAACCAATAAGATAATTTGTGGGGATAAAATCAGAATGCTGTAGGCTGTTGTGGACACATATAGTTTCAGAAGACATGTGGGGCATATATTACTTTTCCTATTAGCTACAAAGTAAATTGTGGGAATTCACAGTGCTCCAATTGGGATGGGGGTGTCCAATCTTGGCAACTTTGAGACCTGTGGATGTCCACTCCCAGAATGTGAACCCACCAGCGTAGCTGGCTGGGGAATTCTGGAAGTTGCGGTCCACAGGTCTTAATGTTGCCAAAGTTGGATACCCTGCATTAGGATGTTTTGGTTCCCCCTCTCCCCAAAAAGTCTGTAATACATTATGAAAGCAACTTCATAAACAAATTAATAAATTCCCTTTTCTTTTATAAACATGTTATGGTAGGAGAGCAAACAATAGTTTCCTTTCAATTACTTGCTTATACCAAATATATTTTTATATTTCTTTTAGGCAGGACAGAAAGATTTAGGATTATTTCCTCACTCTGAATAGCTCTGTCATTGTGTATATCTGGTTAGTTCACAATCATAGGCCATATTTGAACCTGATTTGGTCAAATAACAGGAAGAAGAACAAGTGTATTCCAAAGTTAGGTATAATGAAAAAACGTGGTTCCTTCAAAAAATGATCTCGTTTAAACTTCTGTCTTTCTCGAACAAAAGGAAAAGGAAAAGAGAATAATAACATGAAAACTCTAGATTCAGGTCTGTTCTTTTAGTTTTCTGTGTATAAGAACAAACTGGAGCTAAGGTGGGGGGGACAAAGAGATTAGCTGCTGAGAACATAGGAAATTCTATTACTGATGCTAATATTTCATAGTTCGTTCAATTACAGTTAGCAAAGATACGTGTTTCTTCGCCAAACAAACAAGATGTCACTGGAAATCTTTTCCCCCCTTAATTGTTTTTTTAATCAGAAAATTTCAAAAAGCATTCATTTCCACTTTTGTCTAGGTACATCACTATTAAATAAATAATAAGCAGCTTTGAGCTTTTTGGGATAGCATTAATGCATTAATTGCTTAGTTTAGCACTGCATATTTATGACTCTGCTCCATCGGTGCCTGCACCAGACTACAGAATCAGCTCATATCGGCTGCACAAAGCCCCCATCTATTTAAATTGCTCGTTTTTTGTTTCCTTCTGAAAAAGATTGGCACCAAGTGAAAGTGACTGCATGAAGTTGCCTGTCCTTGTGGAGGGATTTATTTATTTTATTTTAGGAAGCCATTCCATAGCCACTCTTGATTTAAAGCCATAAGAGAAAAGCAATTAGAAGTTTGTGCTCCTAATTATGTTCTAATTAGAAAGTTTAATGAAAGTATCTAAATGAAGATATATGGGGCCTTTAAATGAAAGAACTGATGACCAAGTAGCTAGTGCAAAAAAAAGAGAAAAGATAGTTCTTACTATTTTATGCAGGCAAAACTAGACCTTCAAAAAGATGTGGCAATTTTCCAAAGGAACCTATTCTGGGGAATAATTCTCAAATTCTGACAGTGTTTCTAACCTGCATCAGCATGTGCCATGCCCTATCCTAAGTGTCAATAATTCCAGAAGGAAAACATCTACTCTAAAGTCCAATAAAAAGATAATACTACTAATAATAACAATAAACACCACCATTGCCTCTACACAATGGACCGTTTGTTAGTCAGGCTTGAAGGCAGAATATCATTTCTGACATATGACTAATATAATCCAGTTTGGCAAATCTTATCTTCCAGTTTAGCACCAGTTTATATTTCTCTAACAGCTTTTATATCCCATTTCTGATATGAAATTCTTCTTCCTTTCGTGAACCATGCCATAATTTAACTCTCACAGTTGGGTGCCGTCATTGCCTATGTGAAATTATTATTGGAGTCAATTAGCTTTCGACTCTGTAAATGTTGCCCTGAAGTGAAGGAGGTAATAAGTTATTTCCAGGAATCTGCAAAAATCTGTGAGGCTGATTTACATATCAGATGTTCTGCTGTTAGATTCTGCTCTGATGAGGTGAAAAGGTAACGGCTGAATGCAGCATGATACGGAAACAGTGTTTTCAGATCTGGGAATCTTCTGAAAAGTGCATCGTAGAAAAACAAGGTCATTGCATCAATGCAGTTAGCCTTTTCACAATAGACTATTCTGATGTTGACTGTATTTCACAAGAGACAACTGAAAGGATTGGGAATAGTTATATAGGACAAAAGAAGAAGAAGAGACCAACTAACTGTCTTTAAATATGTCAAGAGCTGGCATGCAGAAGAAAGAACAGCTGTTGCTCTCTAGGGTTTCAAGGAGAAGTGCAATTACCAATACTTCAGGAAAGCAGATTTTGGCTAAACGTTATAGACATTTCCAAATGGTTAAAGTTGTTTGAGGCTGTGATTTCCAGAGTCCCGGCCATGAGAAACAGACTGGATTAAATCTACACCACGTCCAAAATTCCTGTATCTTTCTAAAATTCTATAACTCTGCATATTGCCCTATTTAGAAAAGTAAGTTAAGTGAATCAATAAAAATAAAATGCGTTAGCATTGAAGAATTATATTAAAATCATCATTCCTTACATATCTGCCCTTTATGCCTCCTGTTGTTTGGGGGGGGGGGAGAAAGACCACTTAAATAAGCAATTAGAAAGAGATACAACCAGGTATCTTTTATTGGCAGGCAGAACTATAGCGATCACTGGGCTCCTGGCCAAAAGAATACTGAAGAGCCTCAAACTCATCAAGGTTACGGATTATATACTGTACAAAATGTTGCATAGGAATGGTAAATCATACTGTGACTTTTACAACCAGAACAGAATATGTGAGAATACTATGGAGTGACCTTACTAAGGTCATCCAAGTACCTTTGCATGATATAGGGCAGATATTGAACTCAATACTTGCCATAATTACAGATGGTGGTTGAAATAATGACATTTATTGTGTCCATATACTGCTTCCTTTCAGTCCAAAACAAAGTCAACAATCCTGGTTTCTGTTATCTGTCTCCTGTCTCTCCAGGGTCATTAGGCAGTTTTGGTTTGTTTGCTCCATTCTCTTTGGTGTTTTTTGTCAAGCTTATGCTATCATATATGACATAAGCCCTTCCATTCCACTATGTCTCTCTCTCTCCCCCACTTTCAGGTAGCATGGAGGGAGGCTGGTTTGGTAATATGCAGACCAGCCCTGTGGGACTGGTCAATATGGCTTGCAACATGTATTGCAAAGGGAACAACAAGCCCCATAGCACAGGCATAGAGTAGCTTCCCGATGACAAAACAAATGGTCCAAGGAGAAGGAGATCTTTAATCTCTCATCCATGTCCATATGGAGAAGAAGCTATGTGTATCTGATAGAAGCTTATGATCAAGACTACTTTCAAAAACCTGGGCTTTGCTATTTTCCTCTAAGTTGTGTGTCTGCAAATGGATCAGTGCAAGATAAGTTTCAGTATGGAGATGCTAATTGCCCCAGACACAACAGGAGTTCACTAACTTAAATAGTTTGTGTGATACTAGGGAATTGTGATGGGTTAAGTCAACTACAAGAGTGCAGCTTCCCTTGAAATTACCAGATAGTTATATAAGCATGTTTTCATTTTCGTTGCCATGTATTTTGAGAGCCAGCAAAGTCTACCGTGTAGCCTGGCAGTTGCTAGCTCGTTTAGTTCATTCTTTTGTGTTATCCAAGATGTACCCAGGAGGAGGGGAACTAGCTTCACATCCACAAGTACCCACAAGTAAACAAGTATCCATCATCAAATACCCACATTGGTGTTTGAACATAGATCTCTTTAACATTTATATTTTATTTTATTGTGTTTTACTAATCCAGATGAAATGTATATATATATTGCTAGTGTG
This sequence comes from Protobothrops mucrosquamatus, assembly GCF_001527695.2. NCBI lineage: Eukaryota > Metazoa > Chordata > Lepidosauria > Squamata > Viperidae > Protobothrops > Protobothrops mucrosquamatus. The sequence continues at coordinate 387,020 of NW_015386301.1, forward strand.
ATATGCCATACAATAAGTAAGTAAGTAAGTAAGTAAGTAAGTAAGTAAGTAAGTAAGTAAGTAAGTAAGTAAGTAAGTAAGTAAGTAAGTAAGTAAGTAAGCAAGCAAGCATGTTCTCCACAGATGCAGAAGAAGCCTTGTTTTAATTTTACGTAATACTTAGGATGATGATCTGGAAAAATATCTGGTGCCTTCTGGAGGCAATCACTTCGGTGAAATTTATTTGTATTTTTTATCACTCTGGTCATATAAATTTGATCTGGAAACAATATTCATTTAAAAAACAATAACAATTCCTTATCCTTTGAATCACATGATTGCAATGCTGCACTGGTGTGGAGACACAGGTCCAGATGCAATGTAGGCAATTCAAACATAGCATTACTAACTATAGAAAACTGCAAGTATGTACTGACATCACTAATGATGCAATCACAGGCATTATTGTCCTTAGAAACAATTAGGGGATTGGATTGAGGTGGGGAGAGTTGGAGGTGAACAACAGGAAGGAGGATTGTGGTGAGCAACAGGAAAGATGAAAAGAGCAATTTGGATGAGGGAATCTTTTAAATTATTGGTGATAGAGGAACACAAATATGAGTGGCAACCGTATATTCAAGAAACAATTTTGAGGTTGCCTTATATTCAGCAGTGGGGTGGATTACTTGTCTGTTAGCACCCCCTGTTTGCCTTTCTGCTTTGTAAATTTGTCTTTTTAGAGCAGAAAACTAGACTCAAAAGTATCAGATGGTATTTTGGCAGCCATTTCGTCAATGGGCACATCCATTGTATCTATCTTGTAATGGTAACCATGATGCTTCATCAACATTCATATTTTGCACTACCTTTCAAGTATGTTCCTTATCACAATACTACTTGGGTAATAGTATCATTCAGATGTGAATTTTTTAAATTTATATTTATTTATTTCCTGCCTTTATTATTTTTACATATAACTCAAGATGGTGAACATATCCGAAATACTTTCCTCCTTCTAGTTTCCACACAATAACCCTGTCAGGTGGGCTGGGCTGAGAGAGAGTGATTGGCTGAAAGTGACCCATCTGGCTTTCATGGGCAAGATACGATGAGAACTCACAGTCTCCCACTCTCTAACCTGGCCCATCAACTTGTTGTCTTTCAGATTATTTTTTTTAAAAAAATCAGTATTTTGAACAGGCCAGAGACAAGGTGATTTCTGATTCTGTCTGGTGAGTGATAGGTGGTTGGTATTTAATAATATATTCCCCCAACGTGCTAAATTTGTGCATGTGGCTTTATATAGTATTTTTATGCTCTTCTGATTTGGCATGCCATCCAAAGTCTTTGATTTGGCAGCTAATAAATCTAAATAAAAAATAATCCTTGAACTCTTTTACATTGTTGTATTTTTCCCCCTCTCTCACATGAAAAACTTTTGTATAAAAGAAACTCTTTTTTATGCTCTGGCAGTTTGTTCCGCAGCTTGTATCGCTGTGGGCACCACTTCAAATCCTCTTTAATGCTTCCAATTACTTAATTTGTTCTGCTTTGATTGGCCACTAAATAAATTCAGACAGGCCCATCTATACAAGAGCTGAATAGTTTATGCCATCAGTCAAGGGTTGGGGGGGATTCTGTGTTTCCATTTGATGGGATACTCCCTACTGGTCACTACTTGGTAGCTCCATCCATGATTTCACACGTATTGGGTGGTGGATTAAACTAGTTAACAGGCTAGATAAATTATCAACATTAACACAACTGTTTTTCCCCCCTCAAGCACTGAACAGAATCAGAGTCATTCATTATACAAAACAATTAAGCTCATTCTTTCAGCTTAAACTTTGCTAGGTTTTTTTCTCCTTGTTTCTTTTAGTGGAAAAAAGGTGATTTTTTTAATTGAAGCATTTGTCTTTTCCCAAGAGGGTAATATTGGCAGAATAGTGGTCATTACTGTTCACAGCATTTTCCCCTATTTAGCTCTAGTAAAATAGTTATTTTACATATATGGCTAAATGTACAATAGGCAATTCCTACAGAGAAGGTAGGCTGCCTTTTTTGGTTAAACTTTTGCTAACAGCTTCCGTCATTTAAGAATCCCAGTAAAAAATAAAACCTAACAAACCCAACAGCAATGGAAAAGCAGAAGCAAAGTGGTCATAAGAACCAGTAGTAAGGACATAGCAGCAAGGACATAGCAGCTGTCAATAGCACTGTCTGAAGTTCAACAGCATACAATGTGGTGTTTATTTATTACAAGAGCCTCTTATCATTTTTCCTTTGCTATCTCCTAATCTTCCCAAAATCTTTTCCAATGAGTGGAAGGACGTGGAAATATATTTAAATAGAATTGACTAATTGCTTAAAATATTAGATGGCATTTTTAATCAACTGGAATGCCTTTTAATTGTCCCATCACATTTTAGATGTTCTTGGCCTTTCATAAAATCACCTGCTAGATTTCTTTTACAGATTTGCTACTCCTATTCATGTATCTTTAGAAGTGTCTTTACGTTAATTAGACCCAGGAGATCCTTTGCAAAATAATTCAACAGACTATAGTGCTGCTTGTTCTTGATCAATCTTCTTGCTTTTTTTTTAAAGTCTCCAAGGCAAGTTAATGTCTTGTTTTTTGCAGAAAGAATAATTGCAACCAGCCTGTCTTCCATAGAACACCTAGATATTGCATGGGTCAGAGGAGGGTTGAGAAGTTATCTGCAGACCCCTCACATCCTGGACACAAACTGTTCCAACTCCTTCCTTTGGGATGGCACTACAGAGTATTGTATGCTAAGACAGGGCTTTTCAACCAGTGGTACGGGTACCACCTGTGGTACATTGGCACCTGGCAGGTGGTACGCGACCATCCTAGAAAAGTGGTAGCAAGGGAGGGGAATGAGCTGAACTGGTGGCAGCACCGCACAAGCCTGAGCGAGAGATGGCTGGAGCTGCAGGGCTGTCAGGGCTCAGTGGAAGCGCCAGGATCAGCGCCAGGCTCCAGCTGGAGCTCGGAGGCTGATCCTGGTGCTTCTGCTGAGCCCAGAAGAAACACCGATCAGCTGGAATGTTGCAGCATCTCCAGGGTCTTGTGATTTACATTCAGATGCTTGGCCACGGATTCATATTTATGACGGTCACAGTGTCCCAGGGTCATGTGAAGGGACCAAAACCTGCTGCAACCACTCAGCAGACGGGGGGAATAAAAACCAAACACCCACCACCACCCCCGCTGCCAATCCTAAACAGAAATGCTCACAACAATGAAAACCTCGGACAGGAGGAAGAGCGCCGCCGGGTGGGCAGGCAGGTGTCTTGCTCAGTTGTGGCTTGGGGGGCACTTTTTTCAGTGCCATTGTAACTTTGAACAGCCACTAAGTGAACTGTTGTAAGTTGAGGACTATCTGTACTTTATCACTTTTTTCCTTTTTTTTTTTTTTTGGTCATCAAGTTTTTGACACCTTGCTAGGCGACCGGTGGTGCTCGGATGTTGCTATATCCTAAAAGTGGTACAATGGGTGAAAAGGTTGAAAAGCCCTGTGCTAAGACAACTAGACACAGAGACAGTTTTTCTTTTGTGTCATCGTGCTGCTAAACAACTAATTCTCACAGTTGACAACATATGGTAACTACTAAGTTCTGTCTAATGTGTATGTATATTAACCCATAGGGTATGGCTGTAGTATTATTTATCCTTTTTATTACTTATTTCTCCCTTCTATTGGTCAAGGTATGTGATGGCCTGCCTTACATTGTACGATTTTCTCTTTAACTTTGGTGTCTTTTCCTACATGAATGAATGTCATACACAGGACTTTTTTGAATCAGGAAATGTGGGCAGGCAGAGGAAAAGCAGAGATTCGTGGTTTTTTTTCCCCCCAACAGCAATCAAAGTCCATCAAAAGAAAAGAACAAACATCTAGATTATATTGGAACTGAGATGGAGGAACAGAAGCCACTTTCAATGGAGAAAGAAAATCTTGGCAAAGTGGAGAACAGTTGAATTTGACCCTACAATATAATTCAAACATTTGAGAAAAGCAGATTGTGGTGAATTCCTTCAAGTGGTGCCTGTTTCCCATAGACAGTACATCATCTGTTACTGCAGAAAAGCACTTATTCCTTTGAGTGCAGATTCTGCTTCTGTGTTTGGGAAATGATTGCTTACTAAAGGCTTGATTGAAGTGAAAACTTTTACACTGAGGCTAGAAAGTGTCCTGTACATTCTTACATCTATATGTCTTTTTCCCTTTTCTGAAAGGCTAAATTCTAGGCAGCCTTAGAAAAACATTAATTTGTTGGCAAATTCTCAGAACTGCTGTGACTTAGTGTGCTAGGACTGCCTCATTGAAACGATCCATCTATTTTTTTATTATATATTTTTTATCCCCCCTTTTATTACTAAGTAACTCAAGATGATAAACAAATTATAATATTCCTCCCTTCTCCTATTTTCTCCATTACAACAAACCTCTGAGGTGGATTGGGCTGAAAGACAGTGGCTGGCCCAAAGTTCACTAGAACTTAACGTTGCCTGGTTTCTAAGCCAGCATCTTAACCACTAGATCAAACTGGCTCTCGGTTTTTAGTACTGCAAAGCAAAAGGAATCTGAAATGAAATGCAAACAAAAGAAGCAACATGCTGAAACACGAGAACAGATCATCCACTTTCTTCCATTTACAAATGGAGTGGGGGGGAAAAATTGCTGGACATGCATGAGTAATACGCCAAGGACTTGTGTAAATCTTTTGATTTGGGACCTTTGCTTGGGGGGACAATTGTTTGCAGAAACACACATCAAGTTGCTTTTGAGAGATGAAGCAGCTTGAGCTGGCTTGTTCTTTGACTTTGACTGCCCTTTGACTTGGTTCTATGAAAGCTTTTCCATGGCTCCTCCGGGGCCCTCGGCACAGCCATCCCTTTTGTCTTGGAAAATAACAAGTGGAACCGCAGAGTCACTTATTCTGCACTGACAAAATGTCAAGAAGATATAAACAGATGTTTTGGATGGTCCCCAGTGGAGTAAGAAGAGTGTAGCAATCAGCTTTTCTAACCTTCTCCCTATCCCCCTACAATCTGAAACAGGAGCGCTGTTGTTGACTTGTTTCATTTTGCTTTATTGACTTTGCTGGGGAGATCTCTGTTCCACTGCTGACAGGAAGATGATGGAGAATCCGAAAATTATTTTAGGCAGAGCCGTGCTGGGTATGCCATGATAAGCTAAGTATACATTTAGAAATAGTAGTGAGAATTCTTTTCCTTTCGCCCGGCTGTTGATAAAACAATTGCACACCAGGGCACAGTGAGCTGCTTTATTACATTCTTTATTGCACCAAGTTAGTAGGTAGATTTGGGCTGTCGGTACACAGCTTTTATGCTAATTTTCAAATTTCTTACTTGGAATACAATGATTTAATTGGCCCCGCAGAGTAAGGGCATGAATGCTAGTGAGATTTTACCATTAAATATAGTAATTTCATGTGTGAAGGGATGGTGAATGATCAAAGATGCTCAATTGAAGGAGAATCTCTATAGAACAGAAGTGGGCAATTTGCAAACTGTGCGTTTCCTTATTTGGGGGTCTGCAACAGAGCGGGATTTAGGTATAAATTAAGCAAGCTACAGCTTAGGGTTTCATGGTCTCTCAACATTTCAGATTCCCCCCCTATTTGTTTTATACTTTGGTTATTAGTTCATATATGAACATCACCATAAATTAAGCCCCCCCTCACTAAATTAAGTTTGGATGTCCTTCATTAGTTGGTTAAAATATGCTTTTGTTTATGCATGTATTCACATCCTTCCCTACGCATCATAATCTCATTATATATTATATATTATATTATTTAAATTTATATACCGCCCTATCTCCCTTACGGGACTCAGGGCGGTAAACAGGCAATAATAAAAATCACAGTAAATATTACATAAAAGCCTGCTCTAAAATATAAAACCCCTAACAAAACCCAACCAAAACTACGCCAGGCCGGCCGCATGGAACAGATGAGTTTTCAGGGCTCGGCGGAAGAGGCGCAGGTCCGCAATTGTACGTAGGTCGGGGGGCAGGTCATTCCAGAGGGCAGGAGCTGCCACAGAGAAGGCTCTCCCCCTGGGGGTCGCCAGCCGGCATTGGCTGGCCAACGGTACCCTAAGGAGGCCCTCTCTGTGGGAGCGGACTGGTCGAAGGGAGATATTTGATAGGAGGCAGTCTTGCACTGATTACTCATGCTGGGCATGTTTTTGCCAAATTCAGTTACTGTATGATTTTATTTGGGGTTAACTTTTGCCTAATAGAGGCTTCCAGTGGTTTTAGGCCTTACCATGTCTGAATCCAGCTCTATCTTTAGCCCTCTTAATTATCTTGAAGTGGGCATCAGTTAACTCCTTCAGTGGAAGCCTAAAATGAGGCATATTCACATATAAAAAAAACCCCTCTTCCACAAAATCCATGTGATATACCTCTACCCACTTTGAAACCTTCAAAATAGAGGTGGTCCTCAACATACAACCATTCCTTTAGTGACCGTTCGAAGTTACAATAGCCCTGAAAAAAACAACTTATTGATCATTTTTCACCTTACGACTGTTGTAACATTCCTGTGGGCACATGATCAAAAATTGGGACGCTTGGCAACTGGCATGTATTGTTCGATGGTTGCAGTGTCCCGGGATCATGTGATCAACTTTTGTGAACTTCTAACAAGCAAAGTCAATGGGGAAGCCAGATCGACTTAACAACCGGGTTCCTAATTTAACAACTAGTGATTTACTTAACAACTGTGGCAAGAAAGGTCGTAAAATGGGGCAAAACTCACTCTTACTTAGCAATGGAAATTTTGGGCTTAACTGTGGTCGTATGTTGAGGACTACCTATAGCCACTGGCTACCAAAATGTTGCCAAAGTAGCTCTTAATTTTCCTCTCCTATTTAGCCTGGGAATTAAAACCCTGAAAATGCCACTATTTCTCTTTGGGTAAAAACTTTACTGCAGAACTAGTGTTATTCTTCAGTGGGTATTGGAAACCCCGTCCTTCCGAAAGACCTAATTTGCCTGGTACAAAGAAGCTTATGCTTCCAGAGGTGGGGAAAACAAGATACAAAGCAGTAAAAAAGGAAGGACTTTGTTTCTTCGCTTTCAGCTGTATCTGAAACTTTGTTTGATGACTCTGTGCTGCATTTGTTTTGGCCAGTAATAATCCTCTCTTTGATGCTGAAAGGCAATCACAAAAGCATTATTTTTAAGTGGATGAGGTGATTGCAATCAGATCCATTTCAGATATATAGAGCTTTTTTTTTTTTTTTTTACTACTTTCTGGCTTTGGTGATGTATGATTGCTTTTCCATTTGCCTCAAATTGGTCAGGAGCTTGATTGATTTAATTGAACTTATGACTAACCTCAAACCAGTGGTGGGATTCAAATATGTGAACAACTGGTTCTCTGTATGGGTGCCGCTTCCGGAACTCCATTCTGGGCCTGGGCAACAAAAAATTAGCTACCGGTTCTGCCGAAGTGGTGCGAACTGGCTGAATCCCGCCATTGCCTCAAACGCTTCATTCCAGCATTTTCTTTAAGGCCTTTGGTACTCTGTTCTGAATGCAAGTGTGACCAGCAGTAAACAGTGAATGGAAAACACAATAGAAAAGAGACTGAGATCAAGCAGTTGGGTATGGTGACTGATCCAAGACAGAACTCAAAGGAAAGTCTGGAGCAAGAGTATCCAATCCTGGCAACTTTAAAACCTGTGGACTTCAACTCCCAGAATTCCCCAACCAGCATGGCTGCCTGGGGAATTCTGGGAGTTGAAGTCCACAGGTCTTAAAGTTGCCAGGCCTGGTTGCAAACCCTTGCTCTAGAGGGGAGTCCAAAGAAGAAGAATCAGGAGCCCAGGCAAATCTCAATTCATCCACACGTTTCCAGAATTTTAAAATAGACTTCTGAAGCGACTTCTCAAACCCAGCAGTGAACAAACCGGGGTCCTCCTGGCAAGTCAACTGTCATTCTGATATATCTCCTCATAAGGAAGTCTGTTTCTCAGGCAAGTATTTTGTTATGGATCCTGTTCCCTGGAGCTAGCTGGCCCTTTGGCCTCAATCTTCTGATTTAGTTGTAGGGCTTGTAAAAAGCTAAGATTTTCTAACTTATTGTTGGGTCTTCTTGGTGCCAACCATTTCTTTGAAATATCTTAATTTGACGCTTAGGGTTTATGCTCAACCATGAATCTCTCAATGAAGACATGACACCATCTCTCACCTAAGTGTGCCGCTGCCATTTTTTGCTACAAGAAAAACTAAAATGCTCCACTTAAACTAAAGCATTAGTGTGAGAGTATAAAATGTATCCACTGGATGATTTGCACCCAAAGTTAGATAAAGTGGCTGAGCTGCCGATGGCTTATAATTCCCACAAATCACATTTGGGAAGAAATAATATTTTTACACCTTCTGCTAAGAATACCCAAAGGCAACAGGCAAAAATAAGAAATCAGCCGCTATGAAAATCAAAAAGAAAACCTTTTTTCATTACTGTAGTACCTCATTTTCCCAAAACTGGGAAGCTGGGCCTGTTATTTGAGATGACATAACTGGCCTGCAGAAACCTATATAGCCACTAGGTGACAGCATCTAGCGATTTACTGCTATCTAATAATCATCCAGATTTTTGGAACCAAAGTACAATAGTCCCAATATTATAGTTCTGAAGATAATGGATTCCCAGTCTGGAAGTGACATTATTTTTCGTATTATTTCCATTATGTGGAAAAGCCAGTGCAAACTGAAAAAGCACCATGTGCTATGCTCTTGGAGTTTAACTATTTTGCTTGGCATAGGGCCATTGATTTTTGAAATGTCTTGATGGCCCCCAGGCACAGTGGTCAAATAAAAGCCAATGACTAAACCAGTACCCTATAAGTCTATAATACGTTTGTCAGTAAAAGTTGGCAAATCATAGTAATTCTCTAGAACCAAATGATGACTTGGTCTCATTTCTTTGCAAGTAAACATCATAGAACTCAATAGAAAGTAAACCCTGTTCATGGTTATTATACAGAAAGTGAAAGGGGGGGGTAGTAAATCCAGCTCCCTCTCCCCCGTGCCTGACTATTTCAGGTTGTAGTTGTTCTTGGGAGAAGTTCTGAGATATTTTTGGGAGCATGGGCCACTGTGGGAAAATAATTTGACTTGTATTTTTTTTTTATCCTGTTGAACCCTGAGAGGCCCTGGGACTAGAGATAACAAGCAAGGAATTCCATGTTGTTCTTTTTGCCTCTGCTATGATTTCCACTGATTGGAAGATTGATGTGCTGAAAGTTTCCCTTTCATCCTCTTTCCTTCCTTCCTTCCTTCCTTCCTTCCTTCCTTCCTTCCTTCCTTCCTTCCTTCCTTCCTTCCTTCCTTCCTTCCTTCCTTCCCTCCCTCCCTCACATCTCTTTCAGGATGACACCCAAGTGAGAAACACACTTCTGCTCTGCTAAATATAGCTCCCACTGAATGAACTGGAGGATCCCAGTCAGGATTATCCCTGCCTTTTCCTACAATCACCTACCTACCCACTGTGCCCAAGACAAAAGGTGCTTATTTTATATCCTTTGAGAGAAGAGAAATGTCATGAGGAAGCAGTAGGTAGTTAAGAAGACATTTTTGACCATTTCAATTGTTTAGGTAGACCATTGACGTTTTCTAAAATGCACAAAGGAAGCTCCATGATTTGAAGGACATGGACCTTCTGTCTCTTTTACGATCCTCGCCCTGTTTGTGCAAGAACAGACGGAGCATTGCCTAACCTCTCAGTAAAAACACTTAGAATGGATCAAGGAAGAGAAGTACTTGTCCAGATCAGAAGGCCAAGCCGTGTTTGAAGAGGCACTGGACAATGTTCCTGTTATACAACCGCTTCTTTGCATTGTGGTCTAATTGCTGTTTATTGTCAGCAGTGGGGAAGATTCACCTGGATTTGGCTATCCCTTACATTTCTCGTATGCAATGGAATTAATTGCATTTATTTATTGCATGGAAATCTTACCTTGCCTCTAGAAGCTCAACATGACACACTGCATTTTTTTTTCTCCATCCCAGCCCTACGAAGCAGCTTGGGGCAAGACAGAAGAAGCAGACTCAAGTCATTCACCATCTCCAAGGTTGAGTGAGGGCTTGAACCTCCCAAGTCTTAGTCTACTACCTTTAACACTGCACTGCCATGGCATCCAAGGACAGTTCAGTATGTAGAGAAAGATATCTACAGCCAATCCTAAAATGCTGGATGTAGGTGCAAATTCTCCCAGAGGTACTTTTGTTCCACCACTCCTTCTTCTACCCAGGAATAGCTAAAAGATTGAGGATTCTTGATCATTCCCAATTTCCTCCCTAAAGTTGGTGAGAGCTTTTGAGTCCCTTCTTCCTTTTCTTCAAATGACAGGTCCTTGGGGAAAGAGTTGTCATTATTAAACTCATTTAAGCCTGTAATATGGACACACAAGAGAGTCCTGGGAATGTTGTGTTTGGAAAGGATCAAACAGTTAAAAGCATCGGTGAGAAAGCTGAGGCATAATCACATTCCTTAATTGTTTTTTCCTGCCTGATCAATAAGGGCTGCTGGATCCATGATGTAAAGCCACCACGGGCTTGGAATAAAATGTAGGTATATTGACGAAAGGAGCAAAGGGCTAGAACATACACACTGCTTGTCGAGTTACCATATCTCATTCTTTGACTTAGTGTACATTCAGACAGCTTGATTTCAAGGGGCCTCTGCAATGAACTGAAGCATAACTTTGGCTGTCTGAAAGCTTCACTCGCTTGACAAACCTGTTCTTCTTGTGAGTTTAGCCCCCAGGCACCTGCTAGGAAAATTAAGTGATTTAAAGGAAAGACTGCCAGGATTGCTCAGCCATTGTGCCTGAATTTAGATCCCAGATATTGAAAGATGGTTCGACTAAGGTTTTTGTGGGCACTTATAAAAAACATGCCGCTTGGACTGCTAGGTGATCCTGTCAAGGGAGACTTCTCTTGAAAATCCAGCTGCAAGGTAGGATGTCTTGCTCTTGTAGTTTGAACAGTTCTAATTTGTCTGAGGCACAACTTCCCATTGTTTTGAGTGCAGCCTGTTTCTTCCTGTGGAGTTTGAGGAGAAAAGGTGGATGGGAACGGAGGGAGGGGGAAGACTTACTCCATCTGCAGTCTCCTTAATTAATAATTCTCCTTAGAAGTTGATTTGGAGTGGCTCAAAGAACATTAGCTGGTAAAAAATTAGATGGAAATATATAAACTGAAAGAAAAGCCACTAGGGATTTTCTCTGGGTTTTTTATACCTGTAGATGCACCAGTCAGCTGGGAAATGACAATTATTCACACAAAGCAGAAATAAGCTGTTTCCCTAGACTAATCATCACCGGTTGACTAACTCAAGGCCCCAAGAAATTAAGGGAAAGTATGTTTTACTAAGACAGATTTTTTAATATACTTAATCACATTTAAATGCACTTACCACTTGCTTCAATTGCTTTGCATTAATAGTTATAATACCAACCTGAATAGAAAGTTGGGTAGTCACAGCATGCATGTGAATGCACGGGTGTCTTCAAAAAGTGTCATAACGGGCAGTAGACATCTGTGTACAAGTAGCCATTGCTACTACTACCTTTTGATTTTTATGCCGAAAAGTAGTACCTAACAAGTCTGGTATAAGTTCGGTGTTGTCTTTTAAAACTATCAACTGTCCTGTTTCAGATATCAAATACTGACTCACATAGTTGCTATGATAACTCATAGTTCACTCAAGGTCAAAGAGATAACCATGGTCAAAGCATGCCTGAATGATTTACTTTTAAAAGGAATATGCAGAAGAATAGTCGAAAATCAGTCCAAAGCTGAGAGCCAGATCAGGGTTGTCAGCCAGTCTAGAAGTCAGGGGTTCAAAGTTTCCTAGCAATATCATGTAAGAGTTGGAGATCAAACATTGTTTTCAGCAAAGGGAATGTGGGTCAGGGTTGCTTCTTAAATCAGGCTGCAGCCAACTGTCACTAATCAAGAGATTTACTCCCTTCCTTTACAAGGAGTGTTAAAGAACATCCCTGCTCTCCTATCTACTTGTCAGGCACAGGAACTATGGGGCTTATGCCATCCTCATTTGACTGTTCCAGCTGCCTGTTTTTGACCAGCTTCATGTGATTCTTGGCTTGGTGTCTCTTGAGACTGCCATTCCACAGGTTCAGCTGAAGCAGCATCCTCAGAATCAGATTCAGAGTCTGAATCCTGGGCCTGGGCCATGACACCAACAAAGATATTGATAGTCTGTCTGTCTAATTGTATTGGTCTTCAGTCACAGACCTTTCTCCTTCTTCTCCTCCACCCCTTCCTCCTCCTCTTATACTGCTTTGGGGGCCTAGGGAGATGTCAGTCATAGATTGGCTTGTGATATTCACAACAAGACACTCAGATAATATGTCAATGGTCTTTTCTGAACTTAGACTGAAATCATAAACCCACTTGTCAATAATGTACTAAGACAATTTTCCTAGAATGAAACACACACACACAAAATAGAGAGGTAGAGATATACACCAACATACGCATACATATACAAATACATACGTAAACATAAATACACTAAGATACGATTTAAAAAGTTGGATTGCAGATAGTTAAATCTCTGCACAAGCTAAATGTATGTATGTCACTGGTTTGCTGATGTTAGGCCTCAAACCAAGAATGACACATGGCAATACCTCCTAGTTGAGTTCTTTATTGTTTCAAACTTACATACAGAGAAAATCTTGACAGATTGAGGGCTCTACTCTCTGCATTTAAAACTACTGGGGATATATATATATATATATTTCACCTACTTATGTAGAATAATACTTTGTGGAGTTAGGGATATTAATACTAGTTTACTTTTAGTTGAATAGTATCCTGGGATTAGGTTTGGGAAGTCCGGGTGGGGGGTGGGGGGTAGGGGTTTTTACATTGTGATGTATCTGTGATGTGTTTTTTTTTATGTTGAAAATAATAAAAAATTTATATTTGAAAAAAAAAAAAAAAACTACTGGGGAGATCAGACTTCATCCTCTTTCTCTCATGCCCAGACTGAGTTGTCTCCTACTTCTCTGGAATGCATTCCCCCTTCCACTTTCTTATTGCATTCCATCATATCTGCTAAAAATCTTGAATATTTCTAGCTAGCCATGTTGTTCTGTATACACATGAAGATCTACCACACATGGGGAAAACTCTAATTCTGTAACATGACACCTCCCGATTAAAGTCCCAATAATCTTTGTGAACCAGATTTGAGCATGCCTGAAAGGATGTTCCTATATATTTGCTTGCATTTGTCCCCTTCATCCTGTTTGCATTTATCATTGCACCTGGCTAACCATAAAACCAACCTCCACCTTCCTTAGAGGTTCTCTAGTGTGGCTGCAACTCTGTCCAGGAAAGAGTTGGAAATTCGAGCTAGTGAAGACAAAATGGCCCCCAATCAAGGTAGGGTTTAGGTCAGGGGTGTCAAACTCAATTTCATTGAGGGCCGCATCAGCATTGTGGTTTCCCTCGGGGGGCCAGGTGGGTGTGGCCAGGGTGGGTGCGGCCTACTGAGTGGGCATGGATGGAGTGAGTGTGGCCTACTGGGTGGGCATGGCCAGCTCTACATTGTTCGCGTCAATGGTGCCTGTGGGGGCCTGGGCAGGAGTGGGACAGATCTGAGGGTCTCTGGCAAAGGGGGTGGGACCGGGACAAGTGCCAAGGCATGGTCCATTTCTTCCTTTCTCACTTCCCCAGCATGCTGACGTGGCAGGGGCTGGTTCCTCGCTGTTTCCAGATGGCCTTGTGGAGCTAAGACTGAATGCGTTTCAGCATAGATGGCCACCACAAAATTATACATTGGCTCCCGGCCGGCCTGGGCCAGGGCCAAGGCAACGGGGGCCATTCCCTCACTGTTTCCAGGATGGCTTCGTGGGCCACATTAAACCACTTCATGGGCCGCATCCGGCCCCAGGGCCTTGTGTTTGACATGTCTGGTTTAGGTGAATCAGGGATACCTGACACAATAAATTATAATGTGTAAAGCTTGTAGCTATGTAAAATGTGTGGCCTCACGCACCTTCCACACTCAAACAACACAAAGCAAAACCCCCAAACAATTGAAAATATCAAATGTGGACAAAATAGATTTTCTTGGAAAATTATAGAGACATTCTACTGCCTTGCATTATCTTTAAATAAAGTGTTTACCTTTGACTAGATTGTGCCATTATTTCTGAGTGATGATGTCCTCTGGATCCATGGAATTGCTTTCTTATATAGTATTTATATGCAGTATTAAAAGTTTAAACATCGCTGAGACAAATTGGAATAATATAAATGTGAGATTCTGGCATTAGAACAGGGAGCAAGGCTCCTGCTTTGCATTCCTTGTTGGACCCGAGCTATTGAGTCTTCCTCTGATCTGAAATAGAAATACTACCATTTTTATACAAAGGTCAAAAAGGTGACTAAGTAGAATTGAAAAGACATTACGTTCTGTCAATTTCTGCCACCCACTTGCAGAACACCTGACATGGAGAGCTGACCCTTTTCTGCACAAAAATTCATTTTTTTCTGTGACTGCTTTAAGGACAGGTGTTTAAAGTTGTAGCGTGATACATTTTGCTTGCTGAATGCTGCTATGGGAAAGGCTGCGCTGTTTGGGCATAGAGAGAAATTCCAGTTGGGGACCTACCTAGGAGATATTTAGAAGGGTTTCAGGGGCAAGATTGCCTTGTGAAACTGCCTAGGTCCCCGGTCTGTGGACTGGCACCGGGCTGCAGCATGCCAGAAACTGGTCCATGCAAACAAGCAAAGCCCCATCCACGGGATGCAGGCAATACATGAAGCCACGCCCCCTCTGGTCCGCAGAAAAACCTCTCTCCACGGAACTGGTCCCTGGTGTTCAAAAGGTTGGGGACTTCTGGCCTAGGAAATGGTGCTAATGAAACAGAAGAAACACACTGATGGATCTTCTCAGCATCACCCATCTCCCGACTCTGTGGAAAACATTTCCTTCCTTCCTTCCTTCCTTCCTTCCTTCCTTCCTTCCTTCCTTCCTTCCTTCCTTCCTTCCTTCCTTCCTTCCTTCCTTCCTTCCTTCCCAATTGTGCTGACAGATAACAATTGGCTGTACCTGCAAATCCACAAGCAAAAGATTGAAGGGTTTTTTTTAAAGTTATATACAGGGCCACATCTGGATACAATGCAATAGCCCAAAACATGTGGCTCCTCAATCATCAATTACTTCCTGAATATTGCATTATATTGCTTACCATATCCTACTGAACAATAACTGTATTATGGAAAACTGATTATACGCAACATTTCTTATGTGTGTGAATGATGTTTAGGGGGTAAGTAGAATTTTGAGCCCCTATTCCATCCTTTGAATCACAAAATTCCTCTTCTTTCATATTTCCTAAGAACATATGATGCCATAATCTGCTCCTTATCCTATCATGGCTGGCAACACATATGTTGAACGGTAGACTATCCAGATGTTGCATGGCATGTTTCCATCAGCCAATGTTTTATTTATCATTGCAGAGAATAACCGAGTGAATAATCTGTTTCTGTGCCTTCAGTATAAACTGCTCTTTCTTCTTGTGTACAGATGTGTATCCTAATAATGTCCTAAAGTAATCTTACAGCTCTTACTTTGAGCTCTGTTCCTATTATTAGTATTCCCCAAGAGTTTGCCCCTGTACTAATGTCTAAGTAAATTAACATCTAGGTTCCTTCACGTATCCCCCGGGGCCATTCCTATCCTTAATCTTATTGATTACCCTGCTTTGTTACATTAGAGCCGTTTGTCTTTCATTTTCAATTTCCTACTGTACTTATTATTTCAAAGATGGGGAAGGGGGGAAGAGAAAAAGAGAAAGACCTACTTGCTATTTAATTTTCCTTCCATTTCCTTCTTAACCATCATCAGGGAAAGATAGCACCTTGACTACTTTTTTCAGTTCTGTTTTTTTGGGGCCAGGTCTGTCTTTTGAACATGACGACTTAGCACTACTTGGTTTCTACATCCACTTGGCTTGCTTCTCCTTCACACCTTCCAGATTCATCATCTTCTTCCACTCCACTTTCTTATTTCCATGTCTTCCATTGCTCTTCTTCTTTCTTCTTCCCATATTTGGGCTGACCGGGTGCATCGGAAAAAAAACCCACTTAAGACATATCTTCTCCCCTGGTCTCTTCCCTCCCTGACACAGCTGACAAAGTCAGAAAGAGCCTGTGGCCTAGAGGTCAACACAGCTGCCTAACATGCAAGCAGCCCAGGTTCGAATCTCAGAAGGGTGTGGCTGGCTGATGAGAGCTAAGTAGCTTCGAAATAGCTATACTAGTCTCCCTTTAACTTTTTGTTAGCAATCCAAATTTAACATAAAAATGATTGTCGCAGTAGTGACTGCTGCCTGGGGATAGCCCTAGACTGGGAATGATACAGGCAAAAGATTTCTTCTTCCCATATTTGGATTAACCAGAAAAAAAAAACACTTTACACACACACACACACACACACACACACACACTTGAGGAACAGAAAAGGAGAAAGACATTTAGGTTTTACATATAATATATTAGATATTTTCAGTCTTTTTTGTTGAAATTTGATCTCCCTTCTTTCCTCCCTCCCTCTCTAATTTCCTCTGTCCCTCCTTCCCTCCCTTGTTTCTTCCGTCCTTCCTTCTCTCCCTCCCTCCCTCCCTCCTTCTCTTCCTCCCTCCCTCCCTCCCTCCCTCCCTCCCTCCCTCCCTCCCTTCCTTCCTTCGTTCCACCATTTTGTTGGATTGTTTACTCAATACTGGAACAGTCTTCTTACAATTTCAGTAGTGGCTTCATGCATGAGTTTATTACTGAGTATAGAAAATGAGACTCCTTCTTTAATGGTGCTTTACTCCATTATAGGATAAGAGGCATTTAACTGCTTACATCACCACAGAAATGTTACCCAGTTGCTATAAAGTGGCCCGTGAAAAATACTGTTTGACCTGGGCAAAATTGCAACAAAAGTGTTTGAGAATTTATTATACTTAGAAATGAGAGTTGATTAGCATCCTCTAAGAGAGCAGAAAATAATCAACTGTTGGAACACTCTTGAGCAGAAAAAGGCCAGATAGAAAAGCGCAAGTGGCAGAAAACCCATAATGAATACGATTGAATACAAATGAGAATCACTACTGAATCTATTGCATGCTAATAATCTCCATTACTTATGTCTCCAGATGTCACACCGACAGGCACCAATGAGTAAATGAAGGTGATCTACAAGATCCTGATCTATCTAAAAAGAAGCACCACATGGAGACAGCTTCAGAAGAAAACAGGGGAGACAGCTTGATTGGATCTAAGCCCATTATTTCTTTATCTCCACCGAGCGTTGGAACTGGGAATCGGGAAGTTCTTAGCATTTTTAGAAAAAAGGACACTGCATTATTGCCAGAGACCTTTAAAAATAATTCTGGATAGAGGATGGCTGCCTATTACATTTCTGCCAATGGAGGGCACCACATTTTAACTTAATATTGGAACGTTGATTAGAAGCAGTGACATAGACATTTTCTCCATCACTAAGTTTTAGATCATTTCACTGTAATTTGCATGGATAAAATCTGGGTTTTAAATTGATTAACATCTCAGTTTAGTCCATGAGATACACATCTTTGTTTGAATTATGAATTTTCTTTCTGTGTCTCTCTATGGAATTAACCCCACATATTGCAGAAGTCAGTGAAATCCTTCCTCTGCCCAGAGTTAAGCCATAAAATAGCCAGCACATCAATTAAGTCTGTAAACTTCTCCCATTTTGCAATCATCACCTCCATGTAACATTCTTTCCTCTTTTTCTACTGGCCCCCTCAAGAGGAAAAAAAAGTAGTATATGTAATGCTCCAGTTACATTTATTTAGGATTAGAATGAAATAGTTTTCAGCTGGCAAGTATCTTTGGTTTTCAAAGCTGACAGTGTCAGACATGATTCAATTTTGAGGATGATGAATGATTACAGGTAGGTTCTGCCAGTCTAGCTAAAGAATAATAATAATAAAAAGAACTTAGCTCCTCATTCTGTATTCCAAAAGAGTCTGATGATATTGCAGCAGCTGGATCAAAAAAAGGGAGCGCTAGAAAGCTAGCTATTAGTAAGTGTCAGACAAAGTTAGTGAAGCATTTTTATAACAGACTGTTTCTGTAGTTTGGTTGATCTTTTAAGATTTAAAAAAAGTCATTTTAAAAAAGGAGCATTAAAAGCAGGAGGCCGTGCCCCAACATATGACAAGCTACATCAGAATCATCAAGTTTTCCTTAAGGCCTCATCGATGCATTCATCTAGACAGACACCTCCCTCCAATCAAGACAGGAAGGTGAGTTGGACGATGTGGTGTGTGATCAAACCATTGATTGGGGCAGATGTCCAGATTGATCAAACAGATAAGCCAAACTTGGTTATCTCAGGGCCAGGTGGAAATGTGGATAGAAAAACAAGCTGAGCTAAGTGAAAAAAAACACCATACAATAAAGCCTGTCAATGCTCCAAAAATAATAGAGCAGGGCAGGTGACCCAGATGAAAAGTACAGGGAAGGCTGCATTTCCTGTCAGAAACAGGAAGTGTATATCGAAGCTAGAATGGCAACATTGAAAATGGTGGAAGGATGGAACAAAAGAGAAACCACGGGAGGGCCTTCTTACAGTTCAATGCTGCTCTATTGAAGAAGGAGAAAAAATTACAAGCAGTAAAAAAAACAACCATGACTATAATATTGAGACTGCTTATTTTGCCTTGGGTGACAACCTATTTCAAAAACCGGATGGGAAGAACTCTAGTTCTTTATTCAAGAGGATTGATGATGGGATGGGCTTGCAGTATTTTTGGTTCTTCCTATCAGCCTATGCCCAGAAAGTAAATGCTGCTCATGGAAGCCCTTGGAGATAGTCCACACAAGAAGCACCGATCACAAATACCAACGCTATTCTTATTGTAATGTTACAGTAACAGAATTTTGCAAGTCCGAAAGTACATATCCCCCCCCCGAATTGCCTTTACAGCCCAAGAAACTAGGGAGGGTCCATCCTGAGAAGTTGGCCACACCTACATTCTGTCTGCTAAGTTGCCTTTGATCTGATTGTTGCCTAGTCTACAGCTGGTCCTCCTCCTCCTCCTGCTGCTGTCTTTCAAGGACTTTCTCACAGACCATTACAGTTCAAGGGTCTTTAGCAATTCAGTCCCCAATAGGATGCCTAGTATCCTTCAATGCCCAGTAGGCAATTTGTTTCCTGTAAAAATGTAAAAAAAAATATGTAAAAAATGACTTAATTTTCACAGTTTTTAAAAACACTAAAAATAGGAAGCTGCCATACTGAAAAAGCAAAGTGCTCATTTTCAGCTTCACTTTTGTTCATCAGTATAGTACAAAAAACAAAACAAAACGAAAAAAAAACTATGGATGTCTATAGCCCAATTACTGTATAGGCAATGTGCCCAACTACTTAGCAAAAGAACAAAGATAAGCAGGGACACTAGAGAGTATCCTGCAGGAGGATCCTACCTGAAAAACAGGTGTTTTGTAAGTGGTGAACTTTCCCTGGTGAAAGCTATTCTACGATTGAGTAAACCTTATGGCCCACAACTTCTTTCAAAACCTGCAAATATGTCAATCAGCCCCAAAGGGAATTTAAGATGTCACAAGAAATCCTGTACCCTATGCTGTTTAATAAGCTTATGCATGATTGAGATAGTATAGTGAATTAAATAGATAAGGTCCTAAGCTGCTTCACAGGAATGGTTAAATTGGTCACTCCATTTAAAGAGGAGCATGTTTTTCATTTGGATGCCACTTCTGGATTTTGTGCTTGTGATAAAAAAAAATATGTATTTTTGAATTTGGTTTTGCCGATTAGATAGATTTGCTGTTATAGAAATGGCTAGTTATATAATAATATGTAAAAACAAACAAAAAGTTGAGGCTCGCGTGCTTTTAAATTGTAGAAGTCAGAAGTCAACACCTTTTTTTCTTTCCCCCTTGTACCTCACACCTTCTCTCCCCCTTTCCTTTTCCTTCCCTTAATCCCCATTTCTGTTTTTTTTCTTTGAATTTTATATTTTATATATTAAATAAAAAAAGTTTAAAAAAAAGATTCTAAGCTGCTTCAGAATTGGCAGGAACACAAAGGTTAAGACAGTGGTTCCCAACCTTTTCTATACCCCACACCCCTAGAACGCTTTTAATATATTCTCGCAACCCTTACAAAAGTTTGAAATAACGGCAAAGTATTATGCATATACACTATAATTTTGAAAACCCAAGTTTTTGCACCCCTTGGAATATCATCTCGCACCCCCGGTTGGGAACCCCTGGATTAAGATCTTTTTAAAAGTGTCGTCCTGAAGACACATGCACCTATTTCAAGGAGTCACATTAAAGACATAGCGACTTTAATGAGCCAGCTCCTTAGATCAGGGGTGCTTTTTTTTTTCAAACTAGTTCAGAGGCCTGAAAAAAAAAGAAGCTGCAGCATTAAATTGCTGCAGAGATAATTTGGCACTTTGAATCGGGATGCAGCCATATAACACCAAAGAAGCAATTGGTTCTGTTAAACATGGATGATCTCAGGGACCCCTTTTCTGTAACAAAACTGTGAAGCTAGAGATGCCCTTCTAAAGATGCCTCTGCTCTCAAGGGTACATTTATTTGGCACGCAAGAGAGGATTTTAGCTTGTATTACTCCGGGCCATGGCACGACCTCCCGGAGGAGTTCCCTCTACTCTCCCTCCTTTAAACAGAATGCTCAAAATGCATTTACTTCAGCAGATTTTTAATCGTTCATTCATGCTAGTATAGTGTGTGTGTGTGTGTGTGTGCAAGTGTCTAAACTTTTTAATTTATATTTGCAGTTTAGTTGGTGCTAGTGGCCCTGAACACTGTACCTGACTGACCAGAAATATACATGGGATTGAAATAAATGAAATGAAATGAAGTCACTTTTATTTTGCCTATTTGCCTCTTTAATTCTGCCTATGTATAGAGAAGATCTGCCCAGAGGAAACTGAACCAAGGGCTAGATTCCTGGAAGAGAGCGGAGAATTTACACAGGAACACCTGCAGTCAGAACATGCAACGCGATTTCCCAAAGTGGGTAATCTCCAGTATTCCCCCTACCCAGACTTTAAGATTTCACTATTGAAATTGAAACACGTTATTATTGTAAAGCAGGGGTCCTCAACCTTGGCAACTTTAAGACTTGTGGATTTCAACTCCCAGAATTCCTCAGCCAGCAAAGCTGGCTGAGGAATTCAGGGAGTTGAAGTCCACAAGTCTTAAAGTTGCCAAGGTTGAGGGCCCCTGTTGTAAAGGATACCGAGTACCAGGAACCCCTTGCTCAACAGATACATAATGGAGCCCATAATTTCTGTTGTAAGTTGTAAAGCACCCACATGATTTTACAACTTTTTTTTTTTGCAGCAGTGGTTAAGCAGATTAATGTATTCCTATGGAAGGTTATTTTTTTTTTTTTGCCAGTAACTGGCTAAAAATGCTGTAAAATGGCAAAAAAAGAGAGTTCCAAATCAGGATCATGAGAGCGCACAATACTGCAATGGGCTATAAAATTGAGCTGGTTGCCAAACACCCAAAATGTGGTCGTATGACCATAGGTGTGTATGCAGCTATCAGAACTCCAGAACTGAGTTGTAAGTAGATTTTTGGGGGAGGGGGAGGGGTCCGTTGTAACTTTGAATGATCTTTAAGCGATCAATCTTTTTTTTTTCTCTCTCTTTTTTTTTATTGAAAATTTTTAAAAATTTTACAATATAACTCCCCTCCTCCCCGAAACCTACCCTTCCCCACCCCCCTCCCCCCCGACTTCCCAGAGCAAATCACAGGGTTAACGATACAATAAGTATACTCTATCTTACATTATATCACTATTCAATTAACAATTCTATAACATCCTTTAACTCTCTTCTAAACAAACATATTAAACACTATAATTATAACATCTTATTACTAATTAAAAAGAAATAAACTACATTAACAATCTAAAATTTACTCAAAAACCAAATGAAACTTTTTAGTTCCATATTTGTTCTCAATATAATCTATCCATCTTCTCCAAACCAAAATATATCTTTCTTGTGAATAATCCTTCA
>NW_015386301.1:409714-455474 GCF_001527695.2 Protobothrops mucrosquamatus
TTAATACCACTTTACAATGCCTTGGTAAGGCCACACTTGGAATACTGCATCCAGTTTTGGTCACCACGATGTAAAAAAGATGCTGAGACTCTAGAAAGAGTACAGAGAAGAGCAACAAAGATGATTAGGGGACTGGAGGCTAAAACATATAAGGAACGGTTGCTGGAATTGGGTATGTCTAGTTTAAGGAAGAGAAGGATGAGGGGTGACATGATAGCAGTGTTCCAATATCTCAGGGGCTGCCACAAAAAAGAGGGAGTCTATTCTCCAAAGCGCCTGAAGGCAGGACAAGAAACAACGGATGGAAACTAATCAAGGAGAGAAGCAACCTAGAACTAAGGAGAAACTTCCTGACCATTAGAACAATTAACCAGTGGAACAACCTGCCTCCAGAAGCGGTGAATGTTCCAGCACTGGAAGTTTTTAAGAAGAGACTGGACAGCCAGGGGGTTGGACTAGATGACCTCCAAGGTCCCTTCCAACTTTATTATTATTATTATTATTATTATTATTATTATTATTATTATTATTATTATTATTATTATTATTATTATTATTATTATCTAATGTTGTTTAGAAAGCCTTCCCCTCTATGGAAACCACAGTTGTGTTGAACACTCTTTTCCAAATTCCCCCACCCTTTTGGCTGGGAAGTCTGGAAATCACATCTTATCCCATCAAGAGACCAACATATTAAGAGGGCTGGTATAGAGACGCCATTCTCTTTATTGCTGCAGATTAAATGTCAGCCAGTGGTACAATCAGGGCTTAGTAATGTTGTGTTACCCACCTCTGGAGATTCTCAGTCATCCAGATCATGGTTGTCCCAAAGATGCTTTTCCAAAAGGCAACAGGACTTTCTTGGTTTTTTTTTTCTTTGAAAATGTTTTGTTTTTCATCCAAGAAGCTTCTTCAGCTGTGTTGGTAACTTGTGTTATCTGCTAAAGCAGCAGTTGAAATGTTTGGCTGAATGTTTTCAGAAGAGTTTTTGTTTAATCGGAAGCTGAGCTTTAACGCACAGACGCAAACAGCCACCTCTTGGGCTGCTGCATTGCATTAGGCTTTCTGGCTACCCAAGTAAAGTTACTTTTCTTCCATCAATTATCTTGGCAAAAGAATTGCCTGAAATTCTGTTTCTTTCAAATAAACCCTGAGCTCCTGATACCACCGACACCTTGAACTAGACGCCCCATCTCCGATTCTCGAAGTGCTCAAATAAAGTAGGAAGTATCGCAAGCATTAAAGAGTGCAAATTTGGAGGAAAATAATTCAACCTCTAAAGCTGCCTTGAGTTGGTTTATTTGAAAAGAATTTATTTGGATTTCCTGGGAATGTGAGACGTGTGTGACTGCATTATCTTCTCTCCCACCTTCAGAACTAACTTAGGTTTTCCTCCAAGCAAATTTGGATTATTTGCAGTGTAAAGTCTTAAATGCAGACCGACAACTTCTCTGCAGGATTTGATAGCAGAATTGGGGAAAAAAATTCTCTGTTTGAAAGACATAAGCACGTGAATTAAAAGTGATCTGGAAACAACTCAGCTTTTCGAAAGCCAAAATGTTCGCAGGTTATTAGGAAAGAAAGGGACAATTTTGCTTGATGATGGCAGATTTGACTAAGCAAGTTTCACAGCAAGCATTTCCCCTAAGCTAAAAAAAAATATTAGTGCCAGGCAGTCCTCGACTTACGACCACAACTGAGCCCAAAATTTCTGTTGTTAACTGAGACATTTGTTAAGTGAGTTTTGCCCCATTTAATGACCTTTTTTTGCCACAGTTGTCAAGTGAATCTCTGCAGTTGTCAAAGTTAGTATCAAATCAATTTATTATTACAGCCAAAGGCCAACACATCAATTAAACATTCAAATAAAACAAAACTAAACAGAACCAACACAAGAAGACATAGCAATATATTACCATTAATGATGTAATCAGTGGGTGACCAAAGTCTGCCTAGTTTTTACAGACGGTATAAAAAAAACTAGCTAGCGTCAGAAAAACTGAATCATACTGACCTGACAATAAAAATACATTGACTATAGTCTAATGCTGGATAAAAACATGTACTAAAATTGATTATAAAAGATTATTAAAAAGATCTAAAATGTTTATTTATGTTTCTGGCGAATCCCCAGCACTGCTGCATTTAAAGTTAGTAGTAACATGGTTAGTGTCAAGGTTCTTGTTGTTTGGAGCCTGCCTTCCATTTCCTCCTCTCCTCCCCCCCTAGTGTGTTGGCTGAGAGGCAATAATGTTGGCAACATCACACATGCGCTTCGGGCTTGACAGTTATTAAGTAAATCTGGCTTCCTCATTCACTTTGCTTGTCAGAAAGGGGATCATGGGATTCCAGGACACTTAACAGTCGTAAATGTGAGTCAATTGCCTAGCATCTGAATTTTGACCCCGTGCCCATGGGGTTGCTCCAACAGTCATAAATGTGAAAAGTGGTCATAAGTCACTTTTTTCAGTACTGTTGTAACTTTGAACAGTCACTAAGTGAACTGTTGTAAGTTGAGGACTGCCTATAATAAAAGAGGCTACAACTAATTATGACCAGATACAATACAAGCCTAGATCCACCAAACGGAAAGACAACAGACAAGTTAACCAGAGGACCGAAACATTTTAGAGAAGTTTTATCATAGACATTATGGAAAAAAACTATGTGCCAGACTGAATACATTTACAGTAATAGGCAATACTGCAATGAGTTAAAGACTAAGATACTAGAAAGGTAGGCTTGAATGACTTTGACCAACAAGAAACAGGAGAAATGGTGGGCATGCCAAGGAAAGTCTGAAGAAGAAAAAAAAAACTGATCTTAGTAATTTCCTTCTCCAAAACCCAATTTCTATTTCCAGAAAAATAGAACGAAAAAATAATTACTTTTTAAAAAGATAACTAAACAACCAGTAATAGAGGAGCTTGGGTCTAAAATACAAAATTATTGAATATTAGAAGTAAAACTTATTCTGTAATGGCATTTCAGTATTTAATGGGATTTCGGTGTCCTTCCATGTTTTTCAAAAGGCCTTTGGATCAGCTTTCAAACAGATGCCTCTAAAGTGACATAAAAGTTTTTGGAAGTCTATAACCAAGGGCAAACAGCATGGTTTCACATTGAGCAGCATGATAAGGTATCTTTTCATTTAATGTATGACATGACTTGTCTTGAAAGAGCTGGGAAATAAGAATGTAAGAATATTAAAAATTAAGTTGAAATCCTAGAAGTTGCAAATACCAATGAAGTAAAATAAATACAGTGCCCAGAATCTAAGGACATGAGCAATGTTATTAAAGGAGGAAAATAAGCAGACTGCCCCACCCCCCAGTATTGTTTTAATTTTCTAGCCCTGCATGTGGACTTAAGGAAAGGAGAGAAAGGAATTATGTGAGATAATGACCAGAACCTCTGGACAGTACCAGTTTATTTACATGTGTCATATTTTTTTTTAAAAAAAACACAATAATTTTTGGTAGTGGTAAGGGAGCCATATCCAACTTGAAAATACAGGAATGAAAACAGGGAGTCATTAAGTTGTTTGATCATAAAAAGGGATTTTGTAACATATCAGGTGATATTTGTGGTTCTATTTATCCAGAGATTCAGGACATGAGGAAATGAACTTAGGTTTACAAACTTTATTGACAATTGAATCAAAATCTTCAGTCAGTCAGTCAGTCAGTCTCAGGCATGCTCACCCAACTCAAAATCTAGCTGTTGAGGTAAATTTTAAACTCCAGAAGAATCAATCAGGTTACTATTGCACGTGGCACCTTGTTTCCATTCACTGTTATAACTTCCAATAAGGTTTGGGAACCTCAGTTCCATCTCTTTTGGTGTCTTAATAGAAATCTTTGTTCTTGTTCCATCTCATGTCTTCTAACAGGCATATCGTAGAGCAGTGATGGCGAACCTTTTAGAAACCGAGTGCCCAAAAACTGGCCCTGCCCCTGCTCCACCCCCTGCCCCACACCCACTCTGCCCCCCATCCCCCACCCTGCCTGCCCACAAGACCACTCACTGCCTCCAGGGCCCACCGCAGATCGCCCAGGCAGCCCAGCAGCGCTATGGCAGCCACATCCTCTGCCCGCGCCCTGCAGCATCAACTACATGATGGGGTCTGAGGGCAGAGTCTTGTCTATGCTGTCTGGGTGCCATGTCCTTGGCTGCGCTGCTCCGTGTGGGCCACGCTCAAGGGCGACTCTCCTTCAGGGGGGCTGCTGGAGAGGAGGGGGTCGCAGGGGGAGGCAAGGCTTGGGCAACGGCACGGGTGCCCACAGAGAGGGCTCCGAGTGCCACCTCTGGCACCCGTGCCATAGGTTCGCCACCACTGTCGTAGAGCAACCTTTCTGCATTTGTGACCTGCTTTGTAGGAGCCTCCATTTTCATATGTACATGTCCAACCACAACTTCATACAAATGCCTATCACAAAATTACATAGGACAACCATAATTTATCATGTAATGAACCTTTTGGGGATACTACACTGGCATTGCGAGTATAATGTACATATATAACGACATAATAACATTTTTAAGTTTGGGATTTTGGCGGCTTCAGTCACTTTTATTACATACTAAATATTTTCCCTTATTTTGCATTATAAGTAACTCTTTCTACTTAGTTTGTTATTCTTTTTCTACCTGGAAATGAATTTAATAAATTGCAAGTGGAATTAATATGACTCTGAGGCCGCCTCTTAAAGAATTTAGGGACTGAATGCGAGATATTTTTTTTCTTTAAGCGCCACGAAATAACTAGCTTTTTATTCAATGGAACTCACGAGTGCTAGCTTGTGTCAGGTTGATGAATTATGTAAAACCTGATTCCTTGTGTATTATTAATCAC
This sequence comes from Protobothrops mucrosquamatus, assembly GCF_001527695.2. Lineage (NCBI taxonomy): Eukaryota > Metazoa > Chordata > Lepidosauria > Squamata > Viperidae > Protobothrops > Protobothrops mucrosquamatus. The sequence continues at coordinate 414,570 of NW_015386301.1, forward strand.
CCCAAACAAACGAAGGCATTCTAATTAATTTGTGATTTTTTTTTTTTTACTCACAAAGCTGAAAGCAAGTTACCCAAACTAAAGCAGCAATAAACTCTCCACAGGCAAATGCGGGGTTTAGTGTTAGCAAACCATTGGTCAAATGAAAATGAACAAACCAAACATATGTACACATTCCCTCTCAGGCATATTTAGCTTATCTTTGCCAGAATGCTGCTCAGAGACATTTGGCTGAGAAAAAGCCTAAATTTGATCATTTGCATTTATTGTAGTCGCCCTCTAAATTCCCTCCTCTCTTCCACTTTTCTTCTTTCTTACCTTCCATTCTCTTCCATGCATTAGTGGTTTTTTAAAAAAATCTATCTAGTTACAATATTGCTGCCTGCCACATCTGCATGCCAGATGTGCGTGAACATCTTCCTGAATCATCTGACACATTTGGACATCTGAGAAGATGTAAGTGATGCGCCCTTAAAACAGCTGCCAGAGTGCTACAACTAGTCATAACATACCCACTTACTGTGTGGGAATGCGAGCTGGGAGGATTAGAGTGACACAAGCTGGGTTGCAATACAAGCACAGCTGCTTTGCTACCTATGTTGTGATGTTGCAGTATGGCCCAAAGGGGCGGAATGTGCGGTGCACTGTCACAATGCTGTTTTTGTTATGCTGATGAAAAGCAACAAGAACCTCTGGACTTTGCTGCTTATTTATCAGAAAGCAACCAGGCAGCTCTCTGTCATGCCAGCTTATCCTCATCTTCTCTTCCGAGTAAAGCGCAATTCACCTTTGCGTTTCTGTGAATGCTTGTGGGGCCTGAGGGAACCCAGAGGCATTCTTGCAAATATAGATTATGCTGAGGTGGTGCCTCTGTTTGCCGCTATGCCCACTTCCCATTTCCTGTAATGTGTTTATTTATTTTTAAATGAAAGGCCATTAAAAGCCAATTAAAAGATGGGGGCTCAGGCTGCTGATCCCTGCTACCCACATACAAATCACAGAGGGAGAAGTCACAATGGAGCTTGTAACCCGTTGCTGCAAAATCAGTTAAGAGCTTCTTAAATGGCACTAAGCAGACTGCACTCAGCACCAGAGCAACACAAGTCACAGCAGCTCATTCGGTGCCTCCTTTCTTCATTCCTTCTGCTGGCACTGCCAGGGCCCATGAACACAGCAACAGCCAGCCTCACCCAACAAAATGATGCTGTGCTGGCATGGAGCTTGCAAACTTCCTTAGCTGCTTTTGCCTGTTGTTAATTCAAGCTTCATGTCTATGCTGCATTTCTAGGTAAACTTTATTTAATTCTGCATCCCTCATCCTCAGCCCGAATGAATGCCATCCGCAAAAAGATGTGCCATGTGATTCTGTCGATCAGATAAAGTGGATTACAATCATGAAAATCATGAAAAGCTAGCTCTGATACTGGCAATTAAAACACTTGATTAGAGCAGCCATTTCAATATTCTTTGAAATATCAAAGGAAATTATTGAGAAAAAAAAATGTGATTACAGGCATAGTGAAAATGCATCCTAGCCTGCTTAGTCAGGATGAAAGCTCTTAATGATGCTGTCTTGTTGCCCCTTTCCTCAACAGTGTTTTTCTTTTTTTGAGTCTATGTGGCTACCTTGTCAGAATTTAAAGCCTACATGGCTTGGAACTTGGTTTACTTGAGAGACCATCTTTTTCCAAGATTGCCTACCCATCCAATTCAGTCTAGTACAGTGATGGTGAACCTTTTAGAGACAGAGTGCCCAAAAACCGCCTTGCCCCTGCCCCGCCCCGCCTCTCCTGCCCGCAGGGCCATCCACCACCTCCACGGCCCGCCACAGTAGATTGCCCAGGCGGCCCAGCAGTGTCATGGTGGCCACGCCCTTTGTCCATGCCCCGCAGCATCATCTGTAAGTGATGGGGTGCGAGGGAGGAGTCTTGTCCCCGCTGCCCGTCTGCCATGTCCTTGGCTGTGCTGCTCTGCGCAGGCTGCGCCTGGGGCAACTCTCCTCTGGGGGGCTGCTGGTGAGGAGGGGGCCACGGGGAGTGGTGGGCTGGGGCAATGGCATGCGTGCGTGCCCACAGAGAGGGCTCTGAGTGCCGCCTCTGGGACCCGTGCCAAAGGTTTGCCACCACTGGTCTAGTAGATTGGGCACGCTGCAGATCCCACCAGCCAAAGAGTGTTGACTGGTGGGAACTACAAGACGGGCCTTCTCTGCTGTGGGTTTATGACAATTTGCCACGGCCAACACACTGTGGCCAACTCACTGTGGGACAACTCACTGCGGGACAAGAGTTACACTAATATCAAAGAAATGGTGGAATAGAATCATTAAAGAAAGGATGCAAAAGGAGAGACAGAATGGAATATGAATGACAAAACTGAAAATATTTTTTATTTATTTAAATAATTAAATTTAATTGTTAAATTAACTCCAGCAGTGAGTTGTCCCATGGTGAATTGTCCCGCAGCGAGTTGGCCACGGTGAGTTGACTGCAGCGAGTTATCCCATTTCACTCTGTTGTAGCTCCTGCCTTGTGTAATAGTCTCCCCTTGGAGATTAGAAAGGCCACAACCGTGTTGGTCTTTTGTAAGGCTTTAAAAATTTGGCTGTGTATCTGGGTCTGAGGGCATGGAATGTATTAAGGCCCCTTTTTCTTGGCTTTACTCTTAGGTGGTTAAGTATCTCAGCTGCTGCATGTATTTACTTTTTTTGGATTTTTTAAAAAAATGTTTTGACTGATTTATAGTTTTTAGCCTTGCGAACCACTTTTTTTTTTTAAAAAAAGTGAATAATTCCAGGGGCTTACCATTTTTTTCCACTCAGTTGAGGAAGAGGATTTCACCTCCCGATCTCAGACAGCCCATAATAGTCTGGAAGTCAAACCCTTCCATACCCGAGAACACAGACATAAACAAGGGCAAGTCAGTCGAAAACCTATAACAATAACTTCACCCAGATGAAAAAGAATCGGGAGAAAGCATCCCAACATATTCCAGAAAATACTAACTTCATTAATGCATTGTAAATAGGCTGGGAAATTTCTAATAATCTCTATTTACTCCAGGCTAGAATTAAAAAAAAACCCCTTCCTGCCTGGTTTTGAGCCAGGAATGTTATTTGGCTGGGATTGGCAGCGATATAAATTGAATGAATGAATAAATAAATCCAAGTTACATCAGATTTTTATCAGCACTGCTGAAATAAAAACATAGTGGTTAGAAACTTTATCATAGAAAATGTTCCTGGCTCAAAACCAGGCAGGAAGGTATTTTTAATTCTAGCCTGGAGTAAATAGAGATTATTAGAAATTTCCCAGCCTATTTACAATGCATTAATGAAGCGAAGAGTTTTATGGAATATGTTGGGATGCTTTCTCCCAATTCTTTTTCATCTGGGTGAAGTTATTGTTATAGGTTTTCGACTGACTTGCCCTTGTTTAATGTTTGTGTTCTCAGGCATGGAAGGGTTTGACTTCCAGACTATTATGGGCTGTCTGAGATCTGATAGTGAAACCCTCTTCCTCAGCTGAGTGGAAAAAATGGTAAACCCTTGGAGTTATTCACTTTTTTTCAAAAAAAAAAAAAAAAAGCAAGCCTGGAGGTAACCTACTAAGGAAAAAATTGTAATTAAAAAAAGCAAACAGTTCATAAGCCTAAGACTGAAAATCAGGCTTGTCAGATGCTATATTTTTTCTATCCTGCTCTATGGAGTAGAGAGCTGGTCTCTGACAGAAGGCCACCTGAAGAGACTAGAAGCATTTGAAATGTGGATTTACAGGCGGCTGTTACGTATAAGCTGGGTTGACAAGATCAGAAATGAGGAGGTGATAAGCCGCCTGGAAAAGCCAAGGGAAATCATAAAAACAATTAAAAAATGAAAGTTAGAATATTTCGGACATGTGATGCGACACCCAGAAAAATACGGCATATTCCATTTAATCCTGCAGGGAAAGATTGAAGGCAAATGAGGTCCAGGCAGAAGAAGAACATCGTGGCTTCAAAATCTAAGGGACTGGTTTGGACAAAACTTAGCAGCACTTTTTCGTGTGGCTGCTGATAAAAACAGGATCGCCAACATGATCGCCAACGTCCGATAACGGATATGGCACAAGAAGAAGAAGAAGAAACAGTTCATAGAGTTTCAAACTGAGTAACCTTCTGTATTCTAAGCAAAAGCCTTAACCACTATGCTATTTGAGTGTTGCTTGTACAAGGAGTTACAGAACTATTACTGCGCATAGGAAGTATTGGCTCAGTTGAAGAGGTTGCGTTTCCCTTGCAACAAACTGAAGCACTCACGTTGAAATAGACAGGAGCACTCAAGGCAACATTGCAAAGAAAAATGGACTTCTGAAGTGGAGCAGAGAAACATGCCTTGAGGTCTCTTTGAAGGTGAATGAGGGATTAATAGAGGGCAAGATCATCAGCTTCTGCCCTCCAGAAATGGTTGCCTGTCTGTTCTGGCAACAGGGCACTCAGGTAGAGCAGATAAGCTGTATATCTTGCCTGACTAAAATTTCAGTTTATTCAGTCCACCACGAGATGGACTTTTACTCTTCTGCCATTCGGTATCTGAAAATGTTATTTGTCATAATGTTTAAACATTATTTTTTGACTCTCTCAATTAGAATGTAGGGTCCACACAATGGCCTTTGTCTGTACAACTTGTTCGGCTATTTTTTTTTTCTAGTTTATGCACTTAAACAGGCTGCTTAATTTAGAATTTAGTGAGTTCGGTAAATTCAGAAGATTGGGTTAGTTAAATGCTAATCCTGCATTAACATATTGTATGAATGCAGTTGTAAATCAGTAGATCATATAATCTCGATGATCCAGATTTGCTTCTGTTCATCTGAATTTTCACAAAAAAACCCCCAGAATAATACCCATCCCCGTTTGCTGGAAACATTTGTATGCAAGTTTTACAAGGTTGGGGAAATAACTGAAATTCCTTTTAAAAATTCAGAACATCGCCCAGAGTTGTGCTTCCATATTTTTCTACCCAAACCAGTATCTGATCAGTGTAAATCTAATGTGAATAACATTTTAATTCTAGTAAAATTTAGCAAATGTGTTTATTTATTTACAGCTGCATGACAATTAAAGATTTCGTGCATGCATAATGTCTCTTTAAAATCAATTAGGAAGTGTTGTGGCAAACAAAAAATAAAAAAACAAAAAACAAAAAAACCCAAAACCCCAAAATATTTGTAGAAGAAACTTCAGATGATGGAAGTAGGAAAGGTGCAGGCTTTTTCAACTACATTGGAAGGAATGGACCTTTACTCCTTTTAAAGAAAGAAATTAAGGGGGAGATACACACACCCACACACACCCATACACCCACACACCCCTATCTCTATCTCTATCTCTATCTCTATCTCTATCTCTATCTCTATCTCTATCTCTATCTCTATCTCTATCTCTATCTCTATCTCTATCTCTATCTCTATCTCTATCTCTATCTCTATCTCTATCTCTATCTCTATCTCTATCTCTATCTCTATATATTGGATGAAGCACCCGGTCTACCAAATATAGGATAAATCAGTCTGTTCTGTGTTTCGCTTCAATCTAGGAACATTTTTTGCAAGCAGACGTCACTACTGTGAACACTGTAAATTCAAAATTTTGTGGCTGACGAAGAGTTAAAGGGAGACTAGTATAGCTATTTCAAGCTCTTTAGCTCTCATCAGCTAGTCATACTCCTCTGGGATTTGAACCTGGGCAGCTTGCATGTTAGGCAAGGTGCCTAACTGAGCCACAGGTTCCCCACACTCCTGTCAGCAGAAACCTATATCTATATCTATACACAGTGGTGGGATTCAGCCAGTTTGCACCAGTTCGGCAGAACCGGTAGCTGATTTTTTGTTGCTCAGGCCCAGAATGGACTTCAGGAAGCGGCATTGCAATTGTACACACATTATTCACTAATCATTCCTCTTGGTTTCAAAAACTTTTGCCAAATTATTATTATTATTATTATTATTATTATTATTATTATTAATTAAATTTATATACCGCCCTATCTCCCTTATGGGACTCAGGGCGGTGAACAGGCGATACTAAAAACCACGATAAAATACATATGTTTCTGTTCTAAAATCAAATTATATAACAGGCCTGCTCTAAAAACACCCCATACAAAACCCCCACTAAAACATAATCAAACTACACCAGGCCGGCCGCACGGAATAGATGGGCCTTCAGGGCTCGGCGAAAAAGGCGCAGGTCCGCAACTGTACGTAGGTCGGGGGGTAGGTCATTCCAGAGGGCAGGAGCTGCCACAGAGAAGGCTCTCCCCCTGGGGGTCACCAGCCGGCATTGTCTGGCCGACGGCACTCTAAGGAGGCCCTCTCTGTGGGAGCGGACTGGTCGAAGGGAGGTGTTTGGTAGGAGGCGGTCTTGCAAATCTGTAACTCTGAACTGAATAGTCAAGTTATAGGATAAATGTTGCTACCCAATATGCTGATGAACTTTAGTTTTTCGTATTTTGAAAATATCAAAATCTATTCGAGCCTGTTACTGCATGGAGTGGTAACTGCATGGATTAAAACTGGGACCCATCACCCCCTCCTCTCCTGGAAGTTCCTCTAAAGCAGCTGATAAGTGGACTCCCGCCGGAGAGGTCTTAATAGATGGAATCCAGCTTTGGTTTACTAAAAAGCTCCTCTCTATAAAGCCATGTAAGCCCAAAGATGACATGTTTATAATTCCACCAAGGGTCATTAGGAAGACAGGCTTAACCTCTAGATAACTTCTGATTTTCTGGCTAGACCCAGGATGTTATAAACAGATCGTTGCCCTTGATTAGACAAAGCACTAGCTAGTCTTCCCGAAGAGGTAGACTTTCCCTTCTTTGTCATGATCTATGAAACTGAAGATAAATGCTCAGGAGAAAGAAGAAAGGAGGATCAAGAAGATTCTGCCTGCAAACATCCAAAGAGAAGGTCTGATCTCTTTCTAAGCAATGAGAATATGCCGAAAGCCAAGACTTATTTAAGGAGCTAATAAGTAACTTATATAGGCTGATTGTGGTTTTATTTGGAATTTTGGGAGGGGCTGGGGAGAGAGGGCATTTGCTTCTCCTTGTTTTCCCTCTTTCTTTCCCAATCAGTTTATTCTTTATATCTAGAGATTTGGCCTTATTGACATTACGAAGGGAAATGTAGCTTCGTTTCTGATGTGCATGGCTATGTGGCTCTGCAGCTGTAGGATAAATACGTTCCTATAGGTGAGGTTATGCAGTTCTATAGTTGTAGTATTTGGATGGAAAGGTGCAAAGCACTTTCCTCACTAACTTTCCTAGAGGGGACCTGGGTAGAAAAGCTACAAATTTTTCAAGTAGGCCGTCAAGGGGATATCAGGATCACTGGTAGCTACATAATATTATTGTCTTTTAGAGGATGTCCTTGACTTACAACAATTTGTTTAGTGACTGTTTGAAATCACAACAGCACTGAAAAAAGTGGCTTATGAGTGTTCTTTGCATTTATACTGTTGCAGCATCCTCATGGGCACGTGGTCAGACTTCAGACACTTGGCAACTGGTATGTGTTTATGACAGCTGCACAGTCCAGGGATCACGTGATCATCTTTTGTGACCTTTTGACAAGCAAGGTCAATGGGGGGAGTCCGATTCACTTAACAACCGTATGATTCACTTAACAAGTGCAATGATTCGCTTAACAACTGTAGCAAAGAGGTCGTAAAATGGGGCAGAACTTCACTTAATAACCGTCTTGCTTAGCGATGGAAATTTTGAGCTCCATTGTGGTCGTAAGTTGAGGACTACCTGTATAGGAGAACTCTAGGAAGAAAGGGTCTTCAAGAAGGTTTAAAATTATCCCCACCTTCTGTGTTGTAATAAAAAGCTAGAAAGTAACATCAGGCACAAAGAACAAACTGGTAATTTGTTATTTTATGGTTGATGAAGTGTGTATGGACAATGGAAGTTTGTCTAGTGCGACTTTTTTTTTGAAGATTCTCCTGGCATGTTAGTGACGGCCAATTATCTAGATTTCAGATTTCATATTCCAGTCCCAAATGCCTATTTATACCCGTTTGCAATCTGTTCTTTATAACACAGCTCCAATAAAGGCAACGGGACCATGCTAATTATTTTAATTGCAAAAGATCTTTTATAGCTTATTTGGTGATAAAGCTCGCCATACATTGTAGGCATACTTTTTGATCTATCTGCTGACACCGTTGTCTGTTAAGATAATTTAAGTGAACAGCAGTGATATTTCAGGAACTCTTACAGTCTCAAAATAAAACAGGTCACAGAAATGCCTAAAGCAGAAGACACCTGGGTTTGGGCATGGAGGAAATTACTGTTTGGGATTTGAAATAACCCTTTGAACTCTTCCATTTACACTAATTTCTTTGCAAGGTCAACATCACACGCCCCTTGAAGTTGCTTACCACTTTCAAGGATCGGTTTAAAAAAATTGTAGTTACCAATTTAAAATGCTTTAAATGTTTGCTTATTTCTGTTTACGTGTAACAAATTTAATCATTATCTCTGCTCCCGGAATGTAATTTATTTATTTATTTCCTGTCCTTATTATTTCTACAAAGAACTCAATGCAGAAAACATGTCCAACACATCTTCCTCCTCCTGTTTTCGCTACAACATCCCTGTGAGATGGGTTGGGCTGACAGGCAGTGACTGGCCCAAAGTCACCCAGCTGTCTTTCATGGCTAAGGCAGGACTTGAACTCATGGTCTTCTGCTATCTAGCCTGGTACCTTAACCACTAGATCAAACTGTATCACTTAGCTGTACTCAAATATATCCAGAGCAAACTCTGCATTATTACATGTTGACCTCTTTCTATGTTTTAATTTTACCTCTGTATATTATTTCCTCTATATTTATTTACTAAAACAGAAAAAAGAGAAGGCCTCTTACCACCATCCCTCCTGTAACAGAAAAAGAAAAGAAAAGGAAGAAGGAAACAATAAACTTTGTATATACAGTATATGTAGGCTTCTCACAATATATTAATGCATAGGAAATGTAAGATAAAGATTTTAAGAAACCATAACCATAGTTTATTTTAACAGTCAATAGACAGTCTACTATATTGCGTTCAGTTTGGGTTGCCACGATATAAAAAAGATGTTGAGACTCGGGGAAAAGTGAAGAGAAGAGCAACAAAGATGATTAGGGGACCGGAGACTAAAACATATGAAGAACGATTGCAGGAATTGGGCTAATGAAGAGAAGGATTGGAGGTGACATGATAGCAGTTTTCCAATATTTGTTGAGCTGCCACAAAGAAGGTCAACCTATTTTCCAAAGCATCTGAAGATATTTTTAGGGATTCAGCTTCCCTGATAAGATTTAGTTAGCTAATATTTTATTTTTGTATTCATTCTTTTTTTTTTTTTTTAAAGCAGCTGATTGTTTCTGAACTTTTATTTCCTTGGTCCTTTAGTCAATAAACTAAAGTGGAACTAATTTGGTCCCTTTGACTAGCTGTTTGTTAGTTGTCTCATATAACTGTTGAATTGGCTACAAACAGAAAATATAAGATTTCAGTGTTCTTACATAAGAACTTGTGGAGTTTCAGGTGGAAAAAAAGTGATTCAACTTGGGCTGAACAGAATTGATTCTACTGGATGTGGCTTGAAATTGATACATTTTCATGTTTAATGCACTGAAAAAAGTGACTTGTGATCATTTTTCACATTTCAAACTGTTGTAGCATCCCCATGGCCACGTGATCAAAATTCAGACACTTGGCAACTGGCATGTATTCATGACAGTTGCAGTGTCCCGGGGTCATGTGGTCACCCTTTGTGACCTTCTGACAGGCAAAGTCAATGGGGAAGCCAGATTCACTTAATAACTGTGTTACTAATTTAACAACTGCAGTGATTCACTTAGCAACTGTTGCAAGAAAGGTCGTAATATGGGGCAATACTCCCTTAACGACTGTCTTACTTTTGGAACTTTGGGACTCAATTGTAGTTGTAGGTCAAGAATTGCCTGTAGAAGAAAGCAAACAATTCCTAGTTTTATCATCCTGAAAGTAGATACATAATACTTGAAAGACGCATTTGCATTAGAAATGCAGGATATACATATTTAGATAAAATAAATAGAATTATTATAAGAAGAATCTAACAGTTAAGCACTATATCTGAAAACTCAAAGTAGAAAGAAATGTAGTGAATTGTGAAATTCTTGAGAATTTGTGCTAATAATCATTGGGGATGTGAGGCTTCACCAGTTGTGGGATTCAGTCAGCTTGCACCACTTTGGCAGAACCGGTAGCTAATTTTTTGTTGCCCAGGCCCAGAATGGACTTCTGGAAGCAGCATCCACACAGAGAATTGATTGTTCACATATTTGAATCCCACCTCTGGGCTTCACCAATGGTATTTTGCTATGGAACCCAAAGGCCAATTGTTTTTCCATCTTGTCTCCCTTGAAATATCACATTTCCTATATTTGATACAGGATATAGCTCAGATGGTACATGTTTCTGGGTACAAGAAAATAATTCAGTTTGTAAAGTCCATATAGAGTAATGTACAAATAAATTTTACCTACATTATATCGATAACCTCTAGCTCCTGAATAATAATAATTTATAAAACAGCTGTCATGCATATATTTGAATAGACTATGTAGGGCTATATGGTGCTGATACTGTATTGACAGTAAGGTATAAAACTAGAAATGCAGTGCAACTCTGAGTGAAATTCCACATAGAAAAACATCTAAGGCCTACACAATATACCCAAACTTACATAAGTTCCGTTAGGTTAGGATAGAAGCAAGGAAGATCTGAATCTTTATCTCAGCCTTAAATTTTTCTGCATAGTAAAATGTACATGTTCTAATAAATAATTGTCACCATGCTAGGGGAAAAAACCCATTTATTTGGCTTACTGCAAGCCCATTAAACTTTTTCTACATCAGTGTCTCGTGTATAAAATTTGATTATGTTTCACAATTTGTTCTTTATTAAAATGATAGTACCGGGATGCTCTGATCTGCAGATTACTATGGCGTGCCTTGGAGACTGATCCTTATGATTACCTCCACAGTACAATAACAAAGTAAGCATTCATCAGAGAACTACATAAATGGCTGTCTCTCTACCACATCAGCCTGGATGTTTTCCAGTATGAATATTTGTAGCTGCTCAATTTGAAAGCATTTTATATTGCTGAAATTGTTTCTAACTGACGGGCATGATAGATCGTGTTTCATATAAATAACCAAACAATTCAAAAGAAAATCATCAACTGGGATGCATAGTAAACTAGTTATGGGTAACGTCAATTACCAGTCCCGTATCTGTATACCACGGTATCAGTTTCCTTAAGAAGAAGACCGTAGCTATTAACTGACTATTGATTATGCACTACAATTTATTTTCTTTGTTACAATTCAAATACAATAAATATATTAAATAAAAGCTGTGTAGGGAAAAATCAATAGTCAGAAGAGAGGTAGCTGATCAAGTGGCAACATTTGCTTGAAATAATGAGACAAGCACTACTTGGAAATTATTAAAGCAGCCAACTCCACTAGGTTCCTCAGCCAGTTAAAAGATAAATCCATTCTCTCCATCTTAATGTGGCCTCTTTAGTCTGGAATTTGCATCCCTCTGAGTAACAGTAAGAACAACAGGACCCATTGGTAATACCGGGGAGCCAAAGGCTGGCTTAACAAATCGTTTTAAGGCATAATGTGGTTTATTTGGTTGGGGTTTATCATGTGTGAATACAAGCATTGTAGCCTGTATGGTGAGATTTATAGCTTAGTTTTATTTGAGAAGTGGGTGATGTGGCTTGTGCAAGAAACTATACTTAAAACAAACCAAGCTTAGCACAATATTTGAACTCAACTGTTATAGAAGCACTGAATTGTGAGCAGATAACAGGAGCTTGATACTGGAGCCTTTCGCTCAGGAGAATTTTGAGCGGAGCATCAAATTTTACTACCGTACAGATGAATGACTTGATAAATCTTTCTATTGCTGAGAACTAAAGGCTATTTCTTAGATTACTGGTGCAGCTGGCTGTTACATTTGTCTGACGGAGGTCTATACTGGGCTGGATATGTTTGCACTGAGAACTCTTGTATCTGTCCAGGTGATTTGGGAATTATCAGTTCAGGGCCACTGCCTGCTTCCCAAGAGAAATAAATGCCACTAATATGCAGAGAAACATATCATCAGTTCTCTCCATGCTGTAAAGTCTTTCAGTTACAATCTCTCTGCTGTGGGAATTCGATGCTGATAAGTACACAACCAGAGAGCAAACAGTGACAGGTTATATATGAATTGATTGTCAGAAGGAAGAATGTAGAGCTGTATCTTTCTCTGTGTATCTCTGTCCTTGGAAACAAATCCACAGAGAAGGGCCTTTAGATCATAATGGGGCTCTATGCTACATTATCTGGGACATGTTATGCACAAGGGTGTTATTGTGGCACCAGAATGCTTCATTAAGCACTGTTTGCCGTCATTCTTAAGGCATAGCCTCTCCACAAAGCTCAACTTGTGATTGAGTCTGTCACAGTTTTCCTGAGCTTGAAAAAGTCTATTTCCCCCCCCTACTGAAGTGTTTTATTTCTGGGGTCATTAAAAATTTCAGATCATCTCCTTTCCTGGAGGGCAGAGCTACTGTAGTCAAGTACAAGGTTATTTTCGCTTTTTCCCCCCAGACTCTTTTCCTTGATTCTTCAACTTTTGCTGCAGTTCTGCACATCTTTGCCTTCGTTTTTATCCTTTGTGGGTAGGCATTTCTAGACTCTATTCTTCCATCTCCATCCCTTCTCCAGTTCATCTGTAAAACTCTAGGCTAGGATCCAAAAGCCATGCACTTTTTCCTCTCTGTCACTTTTGGGCTTTCTTTGCGCTTACATGCTCACCTCCTTGACTGCAAGTCATTTTCAATAGCTTATCACTGTGTCAGTGCACATGTTGACAGCCAACATTTTAAAACCATGTTTGCTTACTGATGAGAAAAAAATTGCGAAGGAATGGAGAGAGAGACAGCTTTGTGTTGATTCAGTTAGCAAGGAAGAAAGTCAAGGATTTTGGGCCTAACAGAAGGAAACAAATCTCAAGAGGAAAATGATCATACTGATGGAGCATTTATTGTATGGAGTATTTGCTTTTTCAGCCACAACAGCCTGGAAAGGAATGTATTTGGATAGTGGAAATAACTCTTTTGCGACTGTAGTTTTTTTTTTTTTAAATAAATGTAGGACATATTTGCCAGGAATCAGATGGGAGCATGTGGTAACTTGCGGCATATTTGGACCTATTTAGAAAGTTAGTTTGTGACTTTTCTGATATCTTAGCAAATTTTAGGATTTAATATAGTAAATATGGATCTATGTTTCCAGCTTTGAAGTTGATAGATCTCTATTAATAAATACAGGTAGGTCCTCGACTTATCATCGGTCGCTTTTATTGGCTGTACAGTGGACCCGAACCCAAAAGCTACTTATGATCAGGTCTCAAAGTTATGGCCACTGTAGCATCCCTGTGGTCATTTGCTCATATGACCAATCTCAGGGACACTGCAGTTTTGAACCACAAGAAATTGATGCTGTGGAATAATCCAGAAAATAGCAGGAAAATATTCTACTGGATAAACAAGGGATCAGTATCTTAAATTAGTTGATTTATAATGGTTATTGTAAAGTTTTTGAGAGATAGTATTCTTAAACATGATTTATGTATAGTATTTGCTTAGCAAGCTACACAATTGAAATGAATTGGGAAAAAAATTGCATGGCCTAGATGCTTTAGCTAAACCTCAGAGGTACCCAGAAACTTAGGATCTTTAAGAGATGCAGTGTTTGAGGTAAAATGAATAATTAAATGTTATATGACGTTAAAAATAGAATAAAAGTTAGCATTATTTACATATCTAAAATTTGGAACAAAGAATTAGAATTTGTGATTTTCAAAAATCAGTGGGATCCTAATTTTATAAAATGTAAAACATACTTCTAATGATTTAAGAATTAAGTTAATTTATGACAAGAAAATATGTCACCTGTATTAGATCCCTCAGAGAGTGCTTCAAAGAGATAGGCTATCATATTAGTTTGTGTTAGTTTTATAAGAAATTTGACCAGATTACATGATTTGGTCTTCTCCAAGCATACTGTAGCTAGGTTTTGATTTCAAATCAGACCATGTCAATACAATTTTGGAAAGGCATATAATAAAGATATGATGTTATTGCTAAAATATGAATTTTCTTACTTTATTAAAATCATCGCTCTACCATGGAGTCTGGCATAAAGAATAATCTTACATAAATGGAAAAAAACATATCCTCTTAATATTAAAATATGGGTTCAGGATATGAATCGGTTATGTATTTTTCAAGAGTCTGTATTCTAAGAGTGAAAAGATGAAGTAATATATTGCTACATGATTTATATTTAATATAAACTTAAGCATGGATTTAATCCCACATTGATACTAAATGGATAACATATGGATTTTCTTCTTTATTCTATCCTCCTCTTTTAGGTTTAATTTATTTTAAAATGTACGTAGGTTTTTTTTTTAAATGTATAATCAATACTGTATTGCTTTGTTGGTGTTGTAGTTATTCATGTTTCACTACAGCATTATTTTCTATCTGTTAATGATGTATTTTTGGGCTGATAAATTCCATATTCAAAACCTTATCTTACACTTGTAGTCACATTGTATATAAAATACTGTTTTACAAACCCTGGAAATAATTTTGCATTGTTTTTTAAAAGGAATTTCAAAAGCAGCTTTTAAGCACCTGATACTTTTACTGGACAGACAGGTCAGTCTCACTAGTGGATATGTGGATTATTCAAAAATGAAGCATATATATTCTCCTAAATTCTGTCCAGGAAAAAGAAATGAAGATTTTCTTCTTTCCTTTTCTTGAATAATTTTCTTTTCTTTGGTGGTGAAGGAAACAAAAGTTTGTGTGCTGCCAAACAATCTCTCCAGCTGTGACTTTGTTTGTCGGAGAAATAGGAAAGTAATGGGTCATGAATGCTGTCCCATTCCCCTGATACAGATTCACAATTGGGGAAAATGCTTAAAGGAGCACTCCTGCCCCATCTTTAGTGTTATCAGAGCACTGAGATTGGAGAGGCAAGATTTGGGAAGTGTCTAAATTGAATTAGAAAGATGCTTCAAATTCGGATCTCACTCACTGGGACTGAATTAGATTGTCCATTCTTGCAGGGGAAAAAAATCTAAACAAATTAAACTAGTCTCCTATGGATATATTCAGTTTGAATCTCAGAATGTTTTCCAAAACATCTTGAACTATAATAAATTTGTATGTTGCCCATCTCCAGCGACTCTGAGTGGGTCACAATATCATAAATATCATAAACAACTAAAAAGTTTAAAACATTAAAACACTGGGCAGTGAAAGTTAAAGCATCATGTATGCATGAATTGCAGAGGCTAAACCTTACTCCATTCAGTAGGATTTACTTTTCTTAGATTTACTACCTTTTACTGGTGGTTTCTGTTTTTCATATTTATTTTCTTACCAGATGAGAGTGTGGAAGATTATGACCACCGTAGGAGAAGCTAGAACTTTAGGAGTTAATACTTATTTAAATATTATTCATGTATAACTACAGTGGATATATCTAGTAGTTACGCAGTTGTGCTTTAGTCTGACAAGACTCTTGTCTATCATTTCTGGTTCCTTGAAAATGACATTAATTAAGTTTTAAGGAGGGTCTCTCTTCAGTCCCTTTCTGCCCAAAGGTATTCAAGGCTACTCGGTCGTTTCCCTCCTTCCCTTCAATACATTGCCAGAGTCTGTGATGGCCCCATTGGAAGCCAGTTTGGAAGAGAAGAAGCTGGAGCTAGAACTGGACCATTCAACGGGGATGACATGTCTTCCCAGGAATGTCCAGAGAGCCCAGGAACTAAGAATGATGCAGTCCACCTATCCGGCATTGGGCAAAGTGGTAACCAGATGGAGACCCACCTGCCCTAACAAAGGCAATGGAGGACCAGATGATAATGGTCAACATCAATGAAAGGCAATAGATCACCTCCAATGAGGAACAGCTGCCTTTCCTGCATGATCTGTCAGCGAAGAGAGCTGAGGAGAGGAAAGCACAGAGGAGGTCTGCGAGGCTTCTGGTGAGGAAGCAGCCCCCCTCCTTACAAGGAACACCTAGTTTGGGGCGATTTAGCCAAATGCCGGGGGAAAGTGAATTTGTTGGGAGCAACCATTTGCTTTGGTGTGTGCTTTCCTGGCCTTCATAAACTCTGCTTTGTGGACTTCGGATCAAGTTTCAGCCTTGTGGATTTCAGACCTTGCTTTGTGAACTCTCAACCTTGTTTGTGGACTTTGGACTTACTCCTTGCCTTGTAGATCAGCTTTTGGACTTTTGTCCTAGTTTGTGGGACCAGTTTGTACTGACTGTGGGTGGCTGCTTTCAGGGAAAATTGAGGTGGAGCCTTACTGGCACCATTGGAGGCCCATCTGTTGTGGTATAGCTGAGCAATAAACAGACTTTTTTGGTACCTGCACCTGCCAGTGTGACCCAGGTCAGAACAGATTCCAGCACAGGTTTCAGAACATTTAATTTGTGAAGCAAATCCAATTCAACTGATAGATTGACACATTTTCTTGTTTCTGTTTATTTAAAACACAAACACAGATTATTTCATTGGATTACTCTTCTCCTTTTCATTTCCCTATTCCCTTAAATGAAAAACAGAATGGATGAAATCTCAGCAGAGAAGGAGGAGGAAATGAAAGCAGGCAAGGAGATGGAAAAGTCAGACGATGTGAGTGAATCCATTGCCACGCGGCTGGATGAACCTCATTATTTATCTTCTTAATTAATGCAAAATGTTACTGAGTGGATCATCTTAGCTTCCCCACCTTCTCATTTTTGACTGGAGCTATTTCATTTCCCACACTCTTTTCTCTCTGTCCTTTATTAGAGCAATTCTGTTCAGCTCTTATCTGGGTTTCTTCAGATCCTCTTTGTTCCTATCTTTGCCTCCAGCACTGATTTCATGGCTGAGCTATGCCATGTTTTCTGCTTCTTCTGCTTATTCACATTCAATTCTCTCTTCTTCCCACCATCACCACAGCAAAAAGACTTAGTTTTTTTTTAATGCTCTCAATTTTCCATTTCTCTTTCAATCAAATTCAATAGATTTTGTTTAATACAGAGACAGATTACATATTTGTGGGCATCTTCTGAGACATCAGATCTCTTATGCCAACATGTACAGGCAAGGAGAGCAAGACCTATCTCCAGCCACACTATTCTGTTTGAAATATATACTTTAGTATTGTATGACTTAATGGCTAATATTATCTTCTGAATCTATCATATAGAGCAAGCTATAGATCATATATTTGTTGTTGTTTCTGGGGCTGTTGTTGTTTCTACCTGTCCCCCTAAAAACTCAGTTTGTGTATACAGAGATCTTCCCTCATCTTGTCCCCATAACTACAATCTGTGAGGTTAGTTAGGCTAGGAAATAATGACTGACGCAATGTCTCTCTGGGACAAGACAGTCAAGTGGAGACTTGCATCTAGTTGTTTTGGCCTAATCCAACATCTCACTATCATTCAGTACTAGGTCTGCATTGACAATTGCAGAGACACCTCACAGTTCAAATATAAAAAGAGAATAGTTTCTTATATGTACAGGATCTGTTTCTCCTTTCATCTCCAAACTGCTGCCTCCTTTTCCACAACTCCTCATTTCCTTCCAATTTCCCCATATTGCTACTGCAATTCCTACTTCTAAGCTTCATTTCTCCTGCACTTAATACAGCAAAGAGACTTGAAAGAAAACATTTGAATAGTTGAACACGGGCAGAAAAGTCTCTGAGTTTATTGGGGAAAGGTTGCCTGGGGATTTCCAGCTGTCAGAAACAGCTTGCTGTGAATTTGGAACCATCCACATATGTCACTTTGGTAGGATACTACTTGTAGGAGTGCTTGCTCCCCATCTGCTCATCTTTTACATTTGCAAAAGTACAAATTTAATACAAAAGGCACCATGCATCTTCATTACTGTCTTCTCCCATGGAAAATGATTTTGTAATAGCCTACCTTCGAAGTGCTAACTGCTTGGGGAAGTGGGAAGCAGGAAGCAATATTATTCTTTCAAACTTCAGAGGCCAAATCAGAAAGGACTTAGCGGAGTTTCAACAGATTATGGCTTTATGGTTTATTCAAAGATTATTGGTACAAAACTAGTCATCTGTATAAAATGAAAAAAACCCATTTGACAATATGAAAAAAAATATCTGTTTGAAATCTGAGCGCCTTTTCAATTTGGCCTGCAATCTATACTCCCCCACCCTGATATTATGGGTAGAAGCAATGACGTTGAGGAACAGGAAGAAGAGTTGCTACTAAGACAACAATCAGATAAAATAAATCTGAGTCCAGGGCAAAACTATAACCAGAGAAAACCTAAAGGGTAGCACATTCAGATTTGTAAGATTCTATTACTATATCTTTATTATTAAAGTAGCACTGATCTACATGCAGTGGTGGGATTCAGCCAGTGAGCACCACTTCAGCAGAACTGGTAGCTAATTTTTTGTTGCCCAGGCCCAGAATGGACTTCTGGAAGCGGCATCCATACAGAGAACCGGTTGTTCACATATTTGAATCCCACCACTGTCTACATGGCATTGGTTTCCTAGTCTGGTCTACTACAAAGGACTGACACTTGTCAATGGTGGAGCACAAAACTCAAAGCTTTGGTCAACATTGTGCTCCACATTCATTTTCTTCCTTTGTCACCAAGTTTATTTGTGTGGAGGAAATAAAAAAAAAACATTATAGTGTGGAGAGCAGAGGGAATGACTTTGAAGCAAGAGTCGCTAGCAATGCCAATGAGAGAAAGTCAGTGGTCCAAGGTCACCCAGCCGGCTTTGTGCCCAAAGAAAGACTAGAACTTTCTAGTCTTAACTACTATACCAAACTGGCTCATCAGTGTATGTATTTGAGTCCAAACTTTTCATGTCTTTTCTTTACAAGTTCACTAAGCATGATTAAATGACCCTTCCATGCTATTTTAAACATAAATTTGAAGCAACCTTATACATACTGGCTAATTTTTCTGGCGTCATATACCAATAGTACTTCATTTTTTAGAAATTCTCAATGTGAATTTCAATCCTTTCGACCACATGTTTTCCCATTTGTTCCAACAATTTCAGGTCAACATGATTAGCTTATTTTAATATACACTCTTTTACTTATTCATCCTCCATTTCAAATTTCAGCAAGAGTTTATACCACGGGTGTCAAACCTGATCGCGTCATGTGACGTATCATGATGTATCATGACATTTTTTGCCTTTACGGAGCCGGGGTGGGTGTGGCATGTGCATGACGCATCTGCCCGTGGGCCACCAGTTTGACACCCCTAGTTTATGCAATTTGGCAATTACATGCACGTATATATAATACAATTTCAAATGTTATCTTTTGTTGCTCAGTTCCAAATGTCCAGTGATCGACCTCAAATCTTTCTCCCAACTATGCTTACAAAAACCACTGAAAATTAAATCCCTCTGCAATTGTTCTCTTGATTTCATCTTATAGACTCCATCTTCTTGTTCCCACAACCCTCGATAGGTTAACCATTACCATGCTGTTTCTTTCCTATAAAATGCTTCTTGTACTGACAGCCATAAAGAAACTTTTAGGCACAGTCTGGGTTTATACTTATTCCATATTCTCAATACATAATGTTTTCTACAATCTTAACCATAACTTTACTTTACTTTACTTTAGAAAGCCATGCCATCCAAACTTCAGATAATTCTCTTCTAATTCTAAAATTGTTTTATTTCTCAGTAGCACCCACTCTTTCATCCAAATCAAACAGCTGGTTGCAAAATACAGTTTTGCAAAATACAATCTTAATATGTCCTTCTTAATTTCATTCCATGTCATAACATAATTGTTTGAAATAACATACAGCTTATATTAATGAGACTAATATTCAAGTATTTTACTTTTTTCTCAATATTAAAACCCATTTTCTTCAACAATTTCATTTAGTTTTCCATGTTCATATTTTGTGTTAATCTTTATTTTTTCATTGTTAACTTAGAACTAGTAGATGAATCAAAATCCTATGTTTTTCTATTAATGTTTTTATTCCTTTCAGAGTGTCTCCCAAAATTATCACCAAATTGTCAGCAAATACCCATAATTTATATATTTACCTTTTAATGCTTACTCCAGCAATTCCCTCATATTGTCTTATGTTTCTGTTCAATACTTCCAAAGCTAATATGAATGACAAAAACATCCTTTGATTTGTCTCTTTCTGTATCTCTAAATGTTTTTGTTAGTTCTCCATTCGCAACTATCTCTGCCTTTTGTGAGGTATAAATCAAAATTTTCAATTTAATAACATTCTCACCAAAGTCCATATTTGTCAAATATTTCAACAAGTGAGTCTTATTCAAATTGTCAAAGCCCTTTTCTGCATCAGAAATTTCAATGTAGCTTCTTTTTTCATTATGTTGTTCTAGATATTCCAAAGCGTCCACATTAAAGCTCATGAATAAAGTCCTGTAAAACCATTTTCATTTGTCTTGACTAAAATCACTGTAATTAACTTATAATTATTAAAATTATTATTCAGTAAGGATAACAGTCAGTAATTTTTTGGTGAAGGTAAATCTTCAGGTATTAATGCTATATTAGCCTCTACCTATGTGACAACTTTCTAGTTTGTAAGTTTCAGTAATTTATCTTCAAATATTTAAAATAAGAGATTGGTCCACTATCTGGTCCAGGAGCTTTCCTTATTTTTGCCTTTTTTAAGACTTCATAAATGTCCCCTACTGGATTCCATTCATTGTTTCTTTTTCCCCCCTGCAATCTTCAGTAAGTATCTTAAATATTTGTCAAACTTTATCAGAAAATCTTTACATAATTTATAATAATATTGATGGAATTTTTTTTGCATCTTTGAGTTGTTGGTTAATATGCTGTTTCCATCTTGTAGATTTATTTATTTTTTCTAAAACCCCCCCCCTCAATTTATGACACTATTTCCCTGGGTTATTTGCAAATTCAGAATTCTTTTGTTTTGCAGTTTTACTTCCATTTCTCTTTACTGTTAATTTGGACAATTTCCAGGGTAAGAATTCAAGTAAATCTCCTTTTCCAATGCCTCTGTACAGTAACTTCAAACGGTTGCTAAACAAGCAGACAGAAAACAAGGATGACCTGTAGTTGATCTTTCCCAATTTGGATTGGGTCTGAAACAGGAATAGGAGGGGAAGTTACCTATGTACAACAAATAATATTTTCACAGATGTAATGGCAGAGGATTTTAATTCAGATTCAGAGGCTTCCATCTCATATTTTTATACTTTTTTAAAAAAATGTTGAAATATGTAAATTACAGAGCCTTAAAATCGACTGAACTAGATTCTGTTCATAATTTCAAGCCTTTTTTTTTGGCAGTCATATAGGCTGTAAAGATTTCTTTTCTTTCAAAACAAAGGCTGGAATATCACACCTAATGCAAATTATGTGCTCTGTTCTACTCATAATCGGAGAACACAGAATCCTGCTTTTTAGGCACTACTTTGGGGGGTTAAGTAATTAACAAGAAAGACCTTCTGTGTCAGGCACTCAGCATGATACACTTTTTCTTGTAATCTTTGAAATGTATTCTGATTCAAAATGTAATGGCCTCAAGCTGAGCATTTATTCTCAGTATGTGATTCCTCTTCTAATAGGCCATTAATTTCAAAAGGCCCCCAACTACTTGAAAAATTCATTTAACCATAGTAAAAACTGTGAAAGATACCTTTTATATGACATTAGAATTTTCATTCTGTATTACCTTTTCCAATGCCATTCAATTAAATTCACAAAACCACTACACAGCACTGGATTTTTTTTGAACTCTAGGGTAGAGATTAAAAGGGATGAAACTAATTTGCTGCAACTGGTCAGATGCTAGGTAGAAATCAGCCACTCTTTATGCAGAGAATGAAACCTGAAGGACAGTACAAAATCCTCACTACAGAGAAATGTATAATAATACTTTCTGAGATTTCTTTCTAGAGTTTAGATCCCAACTTTAGCAGGTCAGAATACAACCCAATGGTCTTTACAAATGAGTTTCACTTGTGTGTCATGATCCCTACTTGAGTTTCAATCAAATATCAAGTGAAAAATTACTCAGAAAGCTGCTCCTCTTACTGAGGGGACCCCCCCCCCAAGAGTAGTAAAATCAAAGCATCCATGATCTAACTCAGCCTTCTCCAACTTTTCTGGCTTTGTGGACTGATGGGGGGGGGTGATGGTTCCACGTGAGTGGTGGGTGAGCATGCGCGTGCAATTCCATTTGTGCAAGCGGCATGCACGCATGCCCACCTCTCACATAAATGGGGCTGCACATATGCTTGCCTGCCTGCTGTATGTGCAAATGGAACTGCACGCATGCACGTGCTCACCCACTATTTCTGCCGTCCGGTTCTGAACGGGCTACGGCTTGGTGGTGGGCCACGGCCCGGGGGTTGGGGACCACTGATCTAATTGCATCATCTGCTAAAGGATTTTATTTTCAAATATGAGTTCTTCTAATGCTTAAAGTCATCATTTGAAAGAAGAGCTTGGGAGAGCTATTGTAAATGAAGGCTTATGTTTATTTGTAAGATGCTGAAATAATGGTTCCCCCAAGTGAAAGGGGCCAAGGGAAAGTTGCTGGGTCCAAAAGACAAGATAGAAGTTATTTTTAAAAATCAGGCATGGCAATCTTTTTCCTATCAAAGCATGAGTTCCCTCAAGGAAAGCCTCTTGCAAACCTCCTGCCAGTAACGATGGGCAGAACTGAAGCAAAATAGAATTAGATTCATGTTGAAAGTGGTCTCACTTTCTCTCTCTGTGGGTTTCTACTTTTGGAATTCCTTTTCTCGAAAATAAAATAAAAGGTTGAATGCTTTTCTTCCTGCATGCACTTTTTTTTTTTTTTTATAAAAAAACCCTTTTTCCTTTCTTTGTAATGTGTAAGTAAGGATTAATTCTCGACTACAGCCCTTTTAAATTACAATTTCAGGCAGCGGAGGGCTAGATTGTCCTTCCCCCATTGACGACAGAGCTGAGAGTGAGGAAGTAACTGAGGTCCTGAGGAGTGGAGTTCCTAGAAGGGCACTTCTGAGCGAAAAGGCTCCATGGACGTCCTGGTCAGAGTTTCCAGAGGGTAAATAACTACGTGATGATGGGAATGTCTTAAGAAAGTTGAGAGAATGGATGTTGCATTCTGGAAATTGAATTTCCCACATCTTAAAGTTGCTAGAAACCCTGTTCTAGCTTACTGGATTGATAAGCTCTAGCTTCAGCTCTGGGACTGTGAATTTAAAGCAAACATACAGGTAGTCCTCAACTTACAACTGGTCAATTAACAGCTGGTCGAAGTTATGACCGACTGACCTTGGGACTACTTACAACTCATTATAGAAATTTAATATATAAATCAATAAATATATGAATAAACAAAATCCTGCTCTTGAGGTCTGAGTTTAAGGCGGATGGTTAAAAGCTACATACTACGTATGATTTGGGGGGAAGAAATAAGTAATGTTGTAAATTAAGTGGACAGCAGCCTTTTATCTGGAAGAAATTCCTAAACAGGAGCCAAATAGGTCAAGTTGAAGGTGTACAGTTAGCACAGCAGAGAGGCAGGTTACAGCTTACTGCAGGGATGTGTCAGGTCTGCCATATTCAGCTTCTTTGCTTCACTGGCATCCTGCCATAAATCACAAGGGAGAGGGGAGCAATGTGGGCAGTAACATGTGGGCCTGGGAATGAGATGACAAATGGCAGGAGGAGAGACACGTTGACAAGAACTAGAGGTGCCAAACTGGAATAAACTAGCCTCCAAGAACACCTGGCCTGGGAACTGAATGTGAAACTGCAGTGAGAGGTTCCCAAAACATCAAAAGGCATCCCATTGTACACTGATGGACTGGTCAATGGGGGAGGGCCAGGGAAAGGGGGGGAAATGTAACTTTTGCACAGGAATATTCAGACCTAGCTTTACTTTCACTGCAATCACTTAACTTTAGTAAAAGAACCTATCACTTCACTCAAGTGGAGTCAAGAGTCTTTCTTTCCTAAATGTCTAAGCTGGGGCAAGTCTGATAGGATGCGGAAATGGAAAGGTACCTTGAGTTGTCATAAGCATACAAATATTTTAGCAGATCCCAAAAACAAAATAAAGCTTTAAAGCAAACTGACTGGCTTTGTCACCTTTCCTTTCCCTTTGTGCTATTACTCTTTGTTTCACTCTATGTCAGTGTTTCTTAACTTTGGCTACTTTAACCTGTCCTGCCTTCAATTCCCAGAATTGAAGTCCATACAGCTTAAAGTGGTCAAGATTGAGAAACACTGCTCTATGAGCTGTAGATGGAGATCCAAATTAAAAAAAAATGGGTTACAGGAGTAAAATGATCTTGTTGCATTTTGGATTCGGATGAGCATCTTCTTTCAAAGTGCCACCATGATGACGACCCATTGCTGCATCTCTCTTTCTCAGAACCAATTCAGTTTCTGGATCTATTTGTTCCTTCACCCTCACCAGCTGTAGAAAGATGCTTGTACAGTTTCCTGTATGTTTGAAAGCCACCATGGCAAATTAGGGGAAGAAAAAGTATTGATAGCCTCTACGTTGGTTAATTGTTGAGAGCCACTGACAATCTTGTGAATGTTAGGAATGGTTCCCGAGACCGAGGCTTGCCAAGAGATAATAAATTATTATGTCACAATTCATATGGCAGCTTTCCAAGGATGGAACAAGATTCCTTTTGACATGGAGTTGCCACCAAGATTTTGCTACAAGCTACCAGTGCTGTGAATGTTAAAGTTTATCCTTAGGCCAAGCATCTGAGATTTGACAAATATTTCTTCATTGCAGAGACAGAGAAATGTTGGGGGTTTTCTTTTTGAAATAGTTTTCTGCAGAATATCCATGAAAATGAAAAGCTGTTTTCTGTTCTATTTTCTGTCCTGGTAGTTCTCTGCTCTGAATGGGCATTGCTCTCAGTGACATCGTAGTGTGCTTTATTTGCAGAGAGTGGTTATGTTATATTTTTATTGCAATAAACCATCATTTGAATGTGTTTTCTCCTCTCTGATGTAAGGTCCAAATTCTGTAATGGCTTGTGAATAGCATAAATGTGCCAGCAAAAGGGATTTAAATTTCTCATTTTCTGAAATTCTAATAGCAATAGCACTTAGACTTAAATACTGCTTCACGGTGCTTTACAGCCCTCTCTTTACAGCGGTTTACAGAGTCAGCACATTGCCCCCAACAATTTGGGTCCTCATTTTACTGACCTCGGAAGGATGGAAGGCTGAGTCAACCTTGAGTCTGGTGAAAGTCAAACTCCTGGCAGTGAGCAGTGAGTTTTAGCCTGCAGTCCTGCATTCTAACCACTGTGCCACCATGGCTCTAATGACAGAAAAGAGACTTCGTTTCTCAACAGACTTTATTTTGTTTCTCAAAAAAAAAAAAAAAAAGTAAACATACATCACTGTTGGTGCTTAAAGCTGACTGATGTCTTTCTCTTACAGCTCATCTGAACCAGCATAGGGATGTCCCACTTCATGGAGGACATGAATGTGTGCCTTCCTCCTCAACTTGCCTGTAGTGCACTACAGAACAACTTCTGGCTGTCTGTACATATTTCATTTCTTCTTCGTTTTTTTTTCCCCCAACCTCAGCTGGCATAGTCAGCATGCCGCGCTTGCTCCTGATGTGGGTAATGTGTGCTCGCCCTCCTTTCTGATTGCTGTCCTTCACCCACTGTTGAACTAGAGCTGCTGAAGCAGTGAAAAACTGCACATTCAGGGAAGGGGGGGGAGAGAATTGTACTTCAAAACAAAAAATAACAACAAATAAACAAATCTCTAGTGCAGTGGTTCTCAACCTTGGCAATTTTAACGTCAAGGTGTGAAACTCTTAAACCGCTCCCAGGATTCCCCAGCTAGCATGGAGAAGCCAGAGGAAAGAGAGGTTGCAAGAGGGATGAAGGGGAGGGGGGAAGAGGAAAAGAGCATCCTGTTGTGTGTGTGTGTGTGGATGTGCCATGCAGGTGAGAGCAGCAAGGAAGCTAGCAAGCTCCACACCTCTTCCTAACCATCCCAAAGGAGGAGAAAAAAACCCTCTCCCCTCTCAGCACTCAACCACAACTCCAAGTTCATTTGTTAGGCTTACAGGTAGTCTTCAACTTATGACCACAACTGGAAATAACAACAACAATAATAATAATAATGGAAGGGACCTTGGAAGTCATCTAGTCCAACCCTGCTCAGGCAGGAAACCCTATACCATTTCAGACAAATGGCTGTCCAGTCTCTTCTTAAAAACTTCCAGTGTTGGAGCATTCACAATTTCTTGAGACAGGTTGTTCCACTGATTAATTGTTCTAACTGCCAGGAAATTTCTCCTTAGTTCTAGGTTGCTTCTCTCTTTGATCAGTTTCCATCTGTTGTTTCTTGTCCTGCCTTCAGGTGCTTTGGAGAATAGCTTGATTCCCTCTTCTGTGTGGGCTAGAATTTCTGTTGCTAAGCAAGTCAGTTATTAAGTGAGTCATGCTCAATTTGTTTGCCACAGTTGTTAAGCAAATCACTGCCATTGTTAACTGAATCACATGATTGTTAAGCCAATCCAGCTTCCCCCATTGTCTTTGCTGATTGGAAGCTGGCTGGAAAGATTGCAAATGGCGATCCCATGACCCTGGGATGCTGGAGAAATACATCAGAAATACATGCTGGATGCCAAGCACCCAATTTTTTATCACATGACCATGGGGATGCTGGAACACTTGTAAGTGCAAGGACCAATCATAAGATCCTTTTTTCGTTGCTGTTGTAACTTTGAACAGTTGCCAAACAAATGGATGTAAGTCGAGGACTACCCATATTGAAGCTTTTCTAAGAAGCTTGCAAGCCAGAACTGGGAAAGGGGATCTCTTCAGACCAATGTCAGCTCAAGGTACCCCCAGATCCCATTGACTGATGGTGCTGTCTCTCACCAATACAAATATTTGCATTTTTAGAATAATTCAGAAGGAGGGGCGGCATTGGCTAAGCTTTGGTGCTCCAGACCAGTAGCTACCTGGCCTTAGTCCAAAGCCAGTTATGCTATACATCAGTTGTGGACTTCAACTCCCAGAATTCCCTAGTCAGCCATTGGAATTGAAGTCCCCAAGTCTTAAAATTGCTGAGCTTGGACACCCCTGATATAGACTAACCACAAGGTCTGGGGTGGGGTGAATCTGACAACAGTTGGTCAGTTTCCTTTTTGTAGCTCAAAAGAAGGGTGAACTAATGCTTCCACCACTGGTCCACTGCTCATTGCAAACAAGGTCTCCAGCACGGAGCAAGAGATTGGGCTACTGCAGATGACTTCTAAGGCCCCTTCCCAGGGTTTGTTTGAATGACTTCTAAATGAAATTACTCACATATATGGAAACATAAATTAGAGCCTCTTGTAGCAGCTATCTAGATAGAACATGGGGCAACTTTCATTGTCAACGACAGTGATTTCTTAAGCTGGTATGAGTATGGAAAGCAAGCAGTTTAAAGCTGTTGAATTGCCTTAGACAGCCTTTCTTATATATACAAATTCTAAGTTTCGTAATGTGGAGGCTCTGAGCAATGAGGTTGGCCTAGCATTTAGCTAGATATCTTATAGATCAATCTTGTAGATATCTGCCTCTATGTATGTGAATGGACACATCCGTTCCCTCACCCACACAAAGCTAAGCATGTCTGCAGCGCTTTTCCCACTGCAGAAAGCCGTGTTGTACTTCCTTTTACAAGCTTGACGTTTTGGCTGCTAAATTTGCCTTGCTTCTCTTTGAGTGATAGAAATGATTAAGACACTTCTTTCCTAATTGCACAATCAAAATAAATTATGGCCACAAACTGGAAGGCGTGGACAATTGTGGGTGCATTTTGGGTTCCAAGATAATGTCCAAGGGTAAATTGTTTTCATATAAATTGCATACTTAAATAATTGCTTTTAAAACGCCCATGTATTTCTTTGTGCAAAGGCATCAATGTTTATAGTCTTTTTTTTTCCCCACTCCAAAAAATCCAACCAGGGGGGGAAAAATATCACAAACTGCAGCAACAAATTAAATTGCCCAGTTACATATTAAAATGTTGCCCTAGGAATATGCTGGCTGTGCTCAGTCATCAGCTCTTTACCCAAAAATGGCAATAAATCTGGGTGAGATCTTTACATTTTGAATTGCTACTGGGTATCCAACTGAACAAGCATTCATTCCTCTCGAATTACTGACAAGCTATGTTGTGTTATCTGCTTAATTTGAACATAATACAATATGTCTAATGGAGTTCCTCCTTTCCCCCACCTTCGAAGAAATAAATGACTTCGCTGACAGAAACACAACTCCTGCTGAGATTTTACATTGCAGGTACGCATGACTTAAATAACCGATAGGTGGGTCGTATCTGCAGATAATTCATATTGTATAACAAATCCAATCTATTCCATTTGTCTCAGTGAGTATGTCACGCAGTCAGTGGGCTACCTTAATGGTCTACATCAATGTTTCTCAAACTTGGGCACTTTAAAAAGAGTGGGCTTCAACTCCCAGAATTCCCCAACCAGCATGCTGGCTAGAGATTGTGGGAGTTGAAGTCCACACAACTTAGAAGTGCTGCTTTAGGGAAAGAGGAAAGGCATAACTTATATGGAAAGATACCTCTCCTTCAGAGAAACATAGCAACTCTGTTGATGCTAGCATAGAGGCTTTGGAGTAGGGGAAGCAGCCTAGGAATCCCGAAGAGGCAGGGAAAAATAAATCTAAAAGCATTTTTTTTTCTTTTTGTGGTTAGCATATGGAAACTGGGTGATTAAAATAAACCAAAGTGTTCAAATTAGAAAGTTGGCACCCCTCATCTTCAGATTTGCTATCCAAATAGATAAATATTTGGGTTTCACCTCCTGTCTGCTGCTTTGGTGCAACATCTCTAAACATTGCATTATGCTGCTGCTTCAGACCGATCTGCTGCCATACATATTGAGGTTGAAAATGTCAGTCACTCTGCAGAGCTAGTCCCCACCCTCTCTTGATTGCTTTTTCAAAATGACTAGAAAAGAGAAAGTACCCCGAGGTGCTGATTTCCTGGCATCTCAGTTGTCTAGTAGGCCTTTGTGATGGAGCACCTTTTTTGTTAAGAGAAAGAGAAACAGAGAGGGGGGGGAAAAGAGAAACAAAGAGAGAGAGAAAGAGAGAGAGAAGACATTACACTTTGCAGTATATATAAATGAACCTCATTTAGAAATGAAGTTGTAGAAGGTTTCTTTCCTCCGTCCCCTTTCTTCTGTCCTGTTCTATTTGTTCCTTGAATTTTTCTTTGTAAGAGTGGGATGAACACACACATGTATACTAAGGAAAGCATCCATTTTCTACTAAAGAGCAGCATGTTTTTGCTGGCTGGGGAATTCTGGGAGTTGAAGTCCATCCATCTTAAAAGCTGCCAAGATTGGGCAACACTGCCCTAAGGTTTCTGCAGCTGCTGCTGCTTCTGCTGCTCAACATCCAGCTGCTATCTTCACATTCTCTATTGTTGTTTTGCACAGCTAGGCTTGCCAATAGATCATGGCCCCAAAGTACAGTCCCCCAGCCAGACACTTCCTAGTTTTAGTTCCTTACGACTGCGAATGAAAACAGGTAAGTGTAAATAATAATCAGCTCTCCGTCGTGGTCATGATGTGTAAGTGCAGAAACTCTACAATGTTGTCTGTGCAGATCAGTGGTGGGATTCAGCTGGTTCACACCACTTCGGCAGAACCGGTAACTAATCTTTTCTTGCCCAGACCCAGAATGGACTTCTGGAAGCAGCATTCACACAGAGAACCGGTTGTTCACATATTCGAATCCCACCACTAGTGCAGATGTATGCAAGAGTTGATTCTTTATCAAGAATGATGCTTTGGACCAATTGTCTTCGCAACTGATAAGAGAACATGAGTGAAGGGTCTTCAGAAAGTACCAAACTGTAAAAGGAAATAGCTAGCTTAACCACAGAAATAAACAGTTAGAATAACAGGAAAGTACCTGCAGTTCCAAGAACCTATAGCATAACCAGAAGAATTTGCATATAAGGCAACTGAGTATGCTTAATAAGATATTAAATATTAACTTACACACCTTGTATATATTATCTGTTAATTAATAATGCACATGTGATGTATGATTTAGTATGTTTGGGGAGGGTAGCAGGAAACATGTGGGAGAGAATGTAAGCTCATAGTACCTCAGCCAATGGGGAACAAGGAGGGATGGGCAACCGATGTAGGGGATGTATAAAGATGTTGGTTTGAGATGATGAACTTTGGAGAGAACCAAGCCTTGATGGCTTCTCCCCGCTTATTGCAATAAATGAAACAAGGAGGTCTTAACGATGTCTTGGCTGGTTATTGGTCAGGTGACTTTGCCTCTGGTTGCAAAGGAAAGTGGCCAGGGTCACTTAACACAACCCAGCATCAGTCGGAAGGGTCTTTGGTGTTTCTAGCCCAAACCTTAAATTTGGACAGTTCTGAATTGCCTGCCTTCCAAAATGGTTCTATGATTCCCACTACTCAGATAATGGCTGAATATGGATTTTGATAGAATGTTTAATTAAAATTTCAACTGAGTTCCAGTTTTAGCTGATGTCAAGCTGCAAATTTCCGAAGCATAAAGCCGTTTCTGCCACTGTTAGATTTCATTGATTGATTTTACACAGCATAAATTTGTCCTGCAGCAAAGCGCCACATGGTCTGATTTCACTGTCCAACTTTTTCTTCAATCATGTCTTTTAAAGGCAAAGCCACCTATTTCTCCAGCTGGCAGGATTCACTGATATCATGGCTGGCAATTATATCTAAGAGCAGAATTTGGCCCTTGTAGTATACATTTTGCTATAATAGATGGGTGTCAATTTAACCTGGTGTTTTGCTTTCAGATAGGATTGCTTAAGGCTGGCAGGGCCTAGAAGTACATAGTGACCCTGTTGTGACTGCTTGCTTTTTGTGGACCGCTGAATATACAGAGGTGCTCCAGGATCGGGAGTTGGAGGGTTAGATTGCCTGTTGGGAGGTTTTTGTTGATGGCTTTGTCTGGCTTTGTCCATTGGAAGCATTATATATTTTTTTTACCTTTTGTTAATATTCTTTGTTTCTGTTGTATTGTATCTTCATGTTCCAAACCAGCAACTTTAAGATTTGTAGCAACTTTAAGATTTGCTAGCTGGGGAATTCTGGGAGTTGAGGTCCATAAATCTAAATGTTGACAAGTTTGGAGGCCCCTGTTCCAATAATGCAAAGGTATTCTATTGTGCTTCTTATGGTCTGAAACATTTGTAAAGTGCAGAATTACCACACTGTTTAAGTATAATCATATCGTTCCAGTTTAGATTCAACAGCGTGCTGAATCAACATGGCAGCATTCCTGTCCATTTACTAACTGTTTGATGTAACAGTTTAGGAGCTAGGAGGCAATGGAATTCCCAGTGGAAAGGGTTACTGGCACCATATAGATCATTTACACATCAGTGAGCCCTTTCTTTGCTCACTTAAGGAGTAAACAATGCTGGCACTAAAGTTCCTGGCATCCACCAAAAAGTGTTAGAGTGTTATAATGATGCATATGAATGATGGTTTCTTTGTTTCCAGAGGTCCTTGCTTTGTATTGAGGCAAAAGGTTTGCTTCACTATTAAACTCTGCATCTTTCTTTGGGCAAGATATTCAAGTGCCAGGACCTGTCTACGCCTGCAAAGATTAAAATCATGCAAACCACGACAGTATTGAAGAAATAAATGCTGGGCAGTATGTAGCCAGGTGATAAGTAGAATACCGCTTGTGCAGTACGCGGCCGTGAATATTTGTAGCATTTTAGCCTCAAACTGTTTTGTTCGTCTATTCCCCCAATCCTGCTCCAGATAGCACACAATAGAAATTTGTAACTGGGGAAGGAGCACTGGCATGCAACCCATCACTACAGAAAGAGCCGCTGTGTTGGCTGAATAGCCTCATTAAGGAATAGCAACACATCACTCCCCATGAACAAGAACAATAGCAAGTACAGAAACCAAGCTGGTTTGGTAGGAAACACAATCTGTGAAGGGAAAGAATTTATGCTTTCGTCACCAGGTTGTTGAATTAGCTGGAGGGATGGTGGGAGAAAAATAAACAGGACGGCAATGTTTACCCCACCATGTGTCGCATTTCTGAGAATTAGGGGTGTAGAAATAAATGGCAGGGCTCCCATGTTAGAAAGGCTGAGGTAGCCTGGGGAACTGAATAGAAATATGTCATATCTCTGTGGTTCTTTAGAACACCCCTTTCTGTTCCTTAGAACATTTCTGATGGTGGATCAGACTGTCGAGCCATGTTAGCTATGTCCAAGGATTTTTGTCGTCTGACGGATTACAGCGTCCTCCCTCTTTGCATTACCACTTTTGTAGTTATTTTGCATTTTAATTTTTCTTGAAATTTAATAAGGTGTCATTAAAAATGATAAAAGCGCCTCTGAGACAAAGTGAACATAATACATATGGGGCATTTCTGAATGGCTTTCTGAGCTATATTGAATATTTCCGAGCATTTTTAGAAGAGCTTTCAATGCATTAAATGGCAATAGATAAAGGAGGTCCATTTGCTATTCTGCTGTTCTGTGTATAAGGACACCAGATATGTCCTGTCTTGAACAAATTTTCAGTTAGAAAGTGCAATTTCTATTTAATGCTACTGCTCTCAGAAAGGACTCGAAAATAACCTCTCAAGTCACTCAGTTCTGTGCCTCCATTTTTCCAATACACCATATCATTGCTTACAATTGGAACTTCTGATAATTTTTTATTTGGATTTATTTTAGTATCTATGTTCTCAAATATTTCAAGACTCTCTTATATGTGTTTTTCTCTTATACACATACACACACACACATATATAGAAGGATGTAATGCTTCTTTTATTCATTATCTTGCCTGTATCTGGCCTCAGGGCTATAATAAATAAGCTTGAATTTGATAAAGGGGTGGAAGTGTTGTTGTAGCTGAGCATAGTATGTTTGGATTAGATTATTTGACAGCATTACCAAATTGTTAACCAAGTCTTGGTCCCTGTTTTTTGACACTATGGCTCAACTGAACAACATACTTCAATTTTGCGAGACCCTTTAGCATTATTGATAGAATAAAGCATGGAAATGGGAGACATCCTGGTTTATGACATTGGCTGGGTATTTTCTCTGAAGCTAACCTACTTCAGAGAAGTATCTCTGTTCAAACTTGAATAGAGGATACTCAGATCCTGAGTACTTTTCTGTATAAATGTAACAAATACCAAATAAGATCCAATGAGTAAGTACAATGAACATTTCCTTTAGAAAAAAGATACCTTTAGAAAAAGATATCTTCAAAAGTTTTAGGAAAAGTCTTCAAGACCAGAAAGATATGTTTCCAGGTAGATCTGAATCTTGTTCATTTCTTTCCAGGTAGGACTTGCCTGAAACTTTTTTTTTAAATTTTGGCATGACTTGAAATACTTAGACAGTTTAGCTTAACAGGATATAAGAATAAACATCAATAAGCAATAAAGTGAGATTAATTATCTACAGGGAAAAGGCAGAGGCAGTTATCAGAGCTCGGAAGAAGAATATGAACACGATGCATTAACGCAGACTGTCCCCAAACCATAGCAAACCTTTTTTGTACATATTTATCATTTATTTATTAAACTCATATTTTCCCTTTGAACTACCTAAAATGCTCAAGGCAGCTAGCAGCAATAAAATATATTTTAAAAAGCAAATCAATGTAAAATGTACCCATAAGATAAGAAATAAAGTACATCCACAAGTTAAAACCTATTTTAGTGAAGAAGTCAGTATAAAAGCCTGACGGTTGTTTGAATGAAACCATTTTTTTTTTTTTTTGCTTGTGGGTTGTGAGACATGAGAAGTAGAGAAATTTGACAGTGGGAGCAAGGTTTGAGCTGATTGGTCCTAAGTCATTATCAAACACTAGAATTCATTTGAAACCGTACTTGGCCTCCTCCTATTCCATACTGCTTCATAACACTTGAGTGCTGGTCCCACAGAACCTGGTATTGTGTTAATGGTTGTGATCTGAAAGCCTTGGGTCCTATAGTTTGCAAGGTTCTCACTAAAATTAATAGTTACAATGCTTCAATGGGACGTATGCCACAGGCTAGCACTTGGCATGGCAATCATGAAGACCTTGGAAAATAGGTTTAAATACCATGATGCGTTTATAGGTAATAGAAATGCAAGCCATGATATTCACTGTGACATTCTGTGGAAGCGCGGTTGGACTTTAAAGAAGCAGGATAGGAAGAGTATTGATGCTATTGAACTTGGTGTTGGAGAAGACTCTTGAGAATACTGTGGACAGCTAAGAAAACAAAACAATGGATCAATGAACAAATCAACCTAGCGTTCTCATTACGCTCAAATTATCCTACTTGGGACACACTACACAAAGATCTCTGAAAAAGGTACAATGCTTGGAAAGGTGGAAGGAAAGAGAAGAGGGTGACCAGCAGCAAGATAGATGGACTCTAAGCAGTGATGCAGACACCACTGAGAGACTTGGAAAAAACAGATTAGGAATAGATCATCATGAAGAAAATATATGTAGTTGCTAGGTGTTGAAAAATGACTTGATGGTACATAATCCAGAAATAAATCAAATGTAGGCCTATTGCACTCTAGTTCTGTCTGGGGCAGTTTAATCCCATCTGGAATTAATGATGGGAAATCCTGGATTGGACAGCCAATCTCTGAACCCAAAGCCACTCAGTAAATCTTAGCCTGAGCCTCTTCCTCTCCACTGAGACACTACAGCAGGGGTCTTCAAACTTGGCCCTTTTATGACTTGTGGACTTTAACTCCCAGAATTCCTCAGCCAGCGTGCCTGGCTGAGGAATTCTGGGAGTTGAAGTCCACAAGTCATAAAAGGGCCAAGTTTGAAGACCCCTGCATTACAGCAAAATCACTTGGTAGGCCAGAGCTGAGATAAGCAACTGACCTCTTGTCATCAGAGGATCCACCCTAGCCATAGCCTTTAAATGCTAATTGGAGAGAGGAAACTGTCAGCAGTTGGTTTAGGTCAGGGGTCTTCAAACTTGGCCCTTTTATGACTTGTGGACTTCAACTCCCAGAATTCCTCAGCCAGGCAAGTCATAAAAGGGCCAAGTTTGAAGACCCCTGGGTTAGGTAAAAACCTAATGTAGAGATAGGATTTAGCTGTCATTTTCTTTTTACAAGAAACACATGCTAGTTTATGTTGCAGTACAAGCTCCAATGTTAATTACATTGCAGTAGTTTCTGGCTCTCTCTCTCTCTCTCTCTCTCTCTCTCTCTCTCTGTGTGTGTGTGTGTGTGTGTGTGTGTGTGTGTGTGTGAGAGAGAGAGAGAGAGAGAGAGAGAGAGAGAGAGATTGCTACTTTTCAGCTTCAGTTGGAGCTGACTGTTGAGCGGTAACTCCTGAGTGCTGAATTTAGTCCCAAACGTGCAGCAGTTGCAAAAATAACATCATATACATTATTCAAGCAGCCCTTGATTAAACCTGAGTTTTGCTGGTGGTTTGGCTTATAGAGCTGAATTGTCAGGGCAAGCAAACAATTGAGGAGAGTAATTTAAGAAGCATCACAGATATTTCTGGGGGTGAAAGAGACACTAACAAGGTTGGGCAGATATTTAGAGTACTGAATCAGTGGCTGGAAATGTTCCAGTGTGGGTGTGTGTAGCAGCAAATGTCACTGAACTCATTCAAATGTGCTCACTCTCTTTCTGCAGGCTGCCTTCTCTCTCCTTCAGTAAAAAGAGCCTGAGCAGTGAGCAGCAGAAGGTTGGTTAAAAGAGGCATGGTTTAAAAAGAAACAACCAATATCACAAAATTATTACTGTAATAAATAAACCAAAAGAGGGAAAAACACATGCATAAGTACAGATGTCAGAATAAAATCCATGCAGCGGAACCATAAAACTCATATCAGAAGAGGGCTAAATAAAACAATCTGTCATCAGTCTCTTTTTAAAACTTGCTGTAGCAGAGAAAAATGAAACCATTCGTGGGAGGGAATTTCCAAGTGCTGAAGATGCCCCAAAGAATGCCCTCCCCATGATTATTTCTAGGAAGAGTCCCTCCTTCACAGCACGCACAATAGTCTTTGGCTGCAGACGTCAACATATAAGGACTTCAACATATAAGGACCGCTATTTCTTTAAGCCAGGGGTCTTCAAACTTGGCTCTTTTATGACTTGTGGACTTCAACTCCCAGAATTCCTCAGCCAGGCACGCTGGCTGAGGAATTCTGGGAGTTGAAGTCCGCAAGTCATAAAAGGGCCAAGTTTGAAGATCCCTGCAAAGCACATAGGTCCCAAAGTGGAAGGGGACGTATACAGAATAACAAGCATTTTAAATTAAAGGTGGAACTATCCTGGGAGCTAACAGAGCTTAGCCAGCATAGGAATCATAGTATATGTTCCCTTGTGGATGCATCACACAAAAGGCCTTGGCTCTTTTGGTCAGGATCCAGACCTGAATAGAGTACTATGACCACACTGATTGCACCTGTGATTTTATTTATTTATTTATTTCATGCATTGATGAGGCCATCCAGCTCAAGCAATATAACTCTGGGTGGAGTACAAATAAAAGAAAACATTGCCAAAAAATAAAAACACCCCACACATTGTTTAAACAACCACAACATATAAAATGGGAAACCAAAATTGGATAATTAAAAATCAAAAGGGAGGCAACTGGACCTAAGTGCCTGAGAGAAAAACCATATCTTAACTGCTTTTCTAAAGGCAAACAGAGTTGGGGCCTACCATATATGTAAGATTTAAGATGGCAGCGCATCAATCCTGGCCCTGTTTGACCTTTTGGCAGCTTTTGATACCATCACTCACAGTATTCATCTGAACCAACTCAAAGGGATATTTGAATACGGTAAGTAGTAAGACTGAGGGCAAAGTTTTGTGATGTTTCTCCTCCTTCTTCCAGAATCAGTTCTTGGCAGTGTTGGTAAAGAAGGGAAGGCTCTAGACCCTACTTTGAGGAGTAGTTTTAAGTCTCTGTGCCCATCACACTCCTATTAACTCCTACCTGAACCCTCTGGGAAAGGTCATCTACAGGCATGGAGTGAGATGTCATCAAAATACTGATGATGCTCAGTTGTACATCTACAATTCTGGTCAATAAAATGATGCAATTACTGCACAAGATGGACCTGCATAAGGGCATCTACAGTAAATTGTGGGTGCTATTTGCTCTTCAAGAGGAGCCATGAGTCTAGAAGACCCCCAAATTCCATATGAGGTCTGTCAAGGCAATGCAATCCCATCAAGAACCAAAGAAGGAAAATCTCTGCATTGTACAATCCACCACAGCCTTAGAAGGGCTGAATCTGTGCTGGTTTTCCCCCATCAAGAACCTTAGAGCTTCCAGACACTGAGAAAGAACCTCAAGGCATTATTGGAGAGCCTAGGGTTGACATGTAAAACTATTATCAGCATACTGATGATTACTCAATTCCTTAATTAATCAGAATAGAGCTGGAAGGGACCTTGGAGGTCTTCTACTCCAATCCCCTGCTCAAACAGGAGACCTTATACCATTTCAGACAGGCGGCTGTCCAGTCTCTTCTTAAAAATCTCCAGTGACGAAGCACCCACAATTTCTGAAGGCAAGCTGTTCCACTGGTTAATTGTCCTCACTGTTAGGAAGTTTCTCCTTATTTCTAGGTTGCTTCTCTCCTTGATTAGTTTCCATCCATTGTTTCTTGTCTTGCCTTCTGGTGCTTTGGAAAATAAGTTGTCCCCCTCTTCTTTGTGGCAGCCCTGTTCAAACAGATGGCCTTGTTCATCATTCTCATGAAGATGTTAAACACGAACAGGGAGAGAATCCAATCTTTAGGAACCTCACAAAGCAAGGGTAAATCTTCCCTCCACCTTGATCAACTCAAGTGATACCAGCTCCGAAGGAAGGAGAAACACAACCATAAGAGTATTTGTCCCACTATTAACCCCTTGAGCCATTCTATAAGGCCACTATGATTGATGTTATCAAAGATTACTAAAAACTCAAGGAGGGCCAGAATGGATGTACTACCTCTATCCATCACAGGTCATCAACAAGTATGATCTGTGCTGTCTTCATATTATGCACATATTTTAAACCTGTCTGAAAGAGAGCCAGGCAATCTGTTTCCTTCAGAAGACTTTAAAGTTTGACGTGACCAGCTTCTCCATAACCTACACCAGTGATGGCGAACCTATGGCATTGGTGCCAGAGGCGGCACTCAGAGCCCTCTCTGTGGGCATGCGTGCTGTCGCCCCAGTCCTAGGCCTTCAGCTGGGTTTTATAAAACCTTTTCGCTTTAGGCCTCCGCCGCCGTGTGCAAAAAAAAAAAAAGGTTCAATCAATCAGTCAATTTCAACTTCTCGTGGGGAAAAAAAGATCTTGCAAAGTTGAAATTGATTGATTGAACTTTTTAGTCCCACCCAGTCTGCCGTTACCACCACAGCCATGCCCACCCAATTGGCCACACCCAGCCAATGGGCCACACCCACCCAGCACTCGACGATACATAAGTGGGTTTTGGGTTGCAGTTTGGGCACTCGGTCTCTAAAAGGTTCGCCATCACTGACCTACACTATTTAAAATCTATCCATGCTAAATATTTTGCAGTATTTGTAATTCACATTAGATGATTGTTGGAGAAATACACTACATTCCTGAATTTTTCAACTACATCCAGCTCCTGATATTCCTCAGTGTTTGTCAAGCTTTCTAAAACAGTAGTTGAAGAACTTTCACTATTTTAATCCCCCTTTTTATATATAATTGAATTGGTTTCATGATCAATACCCCAAAGTGTTGAGATTGCATTTTGTTCACCCAGTCTCAGAGACCTGTTGTGACATGCTGTAGATGTCTCTTTGCATGGAAGAGTGAGGACTTCTAATCAACTCTTGCTACAAAGACATATTTGTTTTACAGAGAATCAAATTCTGCTAAAGTATTTCTTCAGTCTAACTTAGCATTTTCTGCATGTCTATTAAAATGAGCAAGCAGGCATGAATTTGTAAGACCGAAGGACAATTTGCTGAATTCTGAGTCGCAAAGCAAGAAATTTCTCTAACTACATACAGTATCTGCTACATGAAGATGTTTTAATTGAAGCAGCCTGAGGTCTGTTTTGAACATATGCTTCTAATTTGGGAACATTTGCTTATTTATTGGAAAAGGACTCTATGCTGAAGCCAGATGTTCAGCTGCAGGGGACATTTTGAAGAGCATCTGCTGATACTCCTACAAGGCCAAGGTCCTTCCATAAGGCCAAGGCATTTCCCACTGCACACATTCTTTTCTCTGAACTCAGCTGTCTTCTGCTTCAGAGCAAGTTGTCATCACATTTTCCTACACAATCAGACGAGTTTTATTGTGGAGATGTAGCAAATAGGGTATCATCCTTCTTCCCCGCAGTCATGAGAAATTTTGGAAGCTTTGTGTCTTAGACTGCTTTTGAAAGAAGCCCTGGGTAAATGATGGCATTCTGTAACTTTAAAATGTGTTATGTGTGGATTGATCTCAGTTTAAGCATTTCAACAGTTTAAGCATTTCGAATCCACTTGGGTCCTTCAGAAAAAGGCAACTAGAACCTTAAACGTGTGAGGTAGCCCTGGGTTACTGAGGCAAAACAAAAAAACCATTAATACAAAATGGTACAACAAAAACCAAATGCTAAACATAATCAAATAGCTTTATATTTTAAGCTAAATAGCCAAGGAAGGGATAGTGATCAACAGCGGGCAAGATGTTTAAGAGTTAGCTTTCCCATTGGTCTTCACCAATTCTTGGTCTCATTTTTTACCTCATCTTTTGGCCTCTTTTACCTCCATTCCCAATCACTGCAGTCACCTGACTTCTCCTCTTAGTAATAGATAACAAAGCCTGACAAATTTTGCAAAACTTGAAGTTGATCTTGGAGAAGGGAAAATACCACATCAACAGATGGCCTTAGCCACTTATGGGCTCTGTGCTTGCTTGCCTTCATGTGAGAAGTACTGAGACACTTCTGGGCTGAAAGGGGGCACCTGGTTGGGGCCTCCTTTTATGTCCCCATTAAATTGCCCACTGAAGTAGTACCCATCTATTTACTTGACGTTGCCCACTTTCGAACTGCTGGGTTGGCAGGAGCTGGAGAGAATGACGGGAGCTCGCCCCGTCATGCAGCACACTCAGGTCTCAAACACAGGCTTGCTGATTGTCAACCTAGCGCCCTAACCATGGGCTTTGTGCACGATATGAACAGCATTGCTAAGACACAGTAGGAAAAAAATGTAATTAGTTCAAAGTGGAA
The DNA here is from genome assembly GCF_001527695.2 of Protobothrops mucrosquamatus. NCBI lineage: Eukaryota > Metazoa > Chordata > Lepidosauria > Squamata > Viperidae > Protobothrops > Protobothrops mucrosquamatus. The sequence continues at coordinate 455,015 of NW_015386301.1, forward strand.
AAAGGCCATTAAAATGTTAGGGTTCTATCCTGACAATGGTGAGGATAGGGGGAAAAAATCCCAAATCACTGCCCTGGGCTAAAGAGAATGCATGGTGGATGGTGTAATCTAAACAAAATATTCATTTTAGTGTGTTAAGCAATAGCAGAATATCTATGAAAATAGCCATTGTAGATTTTATTGTTTTTCATTCTCTCTCTCTCCGTGCATTATTTTCTAAAGAACAAGGAAAATCAATTGCATTCTCTGAATGGAATAATGGTATGGATGCTGTAGCTATCCTTCTACATCTGTAATGGGGCTATTAATGATTGTGGAAATTGATAGTGACAGAGAGAGTCAGACCAAACACTTGTAATGTTATGAATCTGGCAACAACAGGAATTGCAACAAAATCTTCTTTTCCCCTTAATCTGTTATTGTGATACTGTTAAACCTCCTGTTTAATTCAAGCCAGCAT
>NW_015386301.1:455574-467964 GCF_001527695.2 Protobothrops mucrosquamatus
GGGGGAGGGGGAGGAGGAGGAGGAAGATACATGAAGCTAGAACGCAGACATAGTTAGACTAGACTTTTTTAAAATATATTTTATTGATTTTTTTAATATAAACATCTTGATATTTGGTAAACAGCGTGTTGTCTGGGTTTATATTTACAAAGTAATCACTATCGGTTAATTTCTATATTCCAAAATCCACATTATAACTTTGCTTGATTTTCTATTCTTCCAATAATATTCTCTTTGCAACCTAAATTAATACAATTCTTATTAATTTGATAGGTAACAAAATATAAATATTTTTGTAAAATTTCTACCAATAATAATTTCATCAATATCATGCTTCTTTTCTATCTGGTCATCTTGGTTGCCTTGTCACAAATCCTTTTTATTTATTTTCCCTATAATGTTCAAAACATTTCTACTGGTTAAAATTTTCCCAGAATTAATTACCTTAAAATATTTAAATTTATTTTCATGTCTTAAAAAATAAGTAAGAAAAAGACAAAAAAGACATAGAAAAAAACGTGAGAAAAAGAAAAAGAGAAAAAAGAGAAAAAAGAAGAAAAAAGAAAATAATATACTACTTAAAATTTGTATCCCTCTTGAATTAGTATACACTTATTTCCAAATTTTTTCTGTTCTTTTTACCCATAATTAAACCTACCGTATGTTTAATCTTTAAATGTTCCATTTAATAAATCCAATCATCTAATCTTTTAACTCTATTCAAAACATTTTTCCCATTTTTAGTTATCCATTGGAATTTTCTTAAAATCAATTACATTTAAATATCTAAAACATTTCTTTTATGTTAATCATCCCACACATTTTTATAGTTCTCATATTGAAAAACAAAAGAAAAAAAGAAAAAAAGATACTGTCTTACTTAGAGAGTTCATCCCTCTTAAACTAAAATCTTTCAATTTCTTCAGCCATATTCAAACAAGTGTTTAATTTTTAAATATTCCCTCTGATACACCCCATCATCTAATTCCTCAATTCTCACTTTAGCCCTCTTCTTTTGTCAAGCATCTCTCCCAGTCAATATATTCCGTTGCATCAAAGAGTCTTTCCATAATCTTGTAAATGTTCTTGTGGATATAACAGACAAATCAAACATCATGTCTTTGTAAAAAGATTTTGCCCCTTCATATTCATTGAATATTTCTCTCATCATCTCTTGTCTCCCCATTTCTTGTGATACTCCCAACGGCTCAGAAATCCATTTTGTCAAATCTTTTTCCTTATCCTCAAATTTACTTTGTGATCTTAGAGTTATCTTTTCAATGTTCAATGATTCTTGTAAGTCCTTCTCCACTTGAGTCTCCACTAGTTTATGTTCAGTTGTCTGCTTTACATGATCTCTCTCATTTTTTGTTTTCTGATCATTTGATTGTTGTGACGTTAAATTGAGAATGCATTCATTTAAAATTTCAAATTCATTTTTAATTTCCTCATGGTTTGAATTTAATATCATTTGCATTTGTTGTAACAGAACAAACATTTCCTCCTGGTAAGTATTTATTTTTTCTTGGTATGTTCCTTCTGCAGATCTCTGATACTCCATAATAACCAAAAGTCCTTTCTCTGCCAATCACTTTAAAGTCGCAATTTAAAAACTATTTTAAAGGAAGGTCAATTTTTTCTAAGTTTTGTAGTTCTCACTTTGTAGATAGTCCAGCTGCTCTTTGTTTAATCAACACCTTGAAGGTCACGACAACAGGCTTCTCTTTCTGGGATGTATATTTAGGGCAGTATTTTCATCCACCACTAGATGTTAGCACCAGTCCATCTTTCAATCCCCCCCCCCCCTGTAAACTTAATTCGCCGCTTCTGTTTAGAGGAGAGTGGAACAAAGAAACCCCCCCCCCCACTTTCGGAAGATTTTTACTTCTGGGTTTTTTTCTTTTTTCTCAGGAAACCAGTCAGGTAGAAGAAAGAAAATCAATATTCTTACCCAGTTCAGTCACACTGTTTACAATCGTGCTTAGTTTAGTGCTTTTTGGCTTCGGCTGCATGTAGCTTGGGCCAGATTCATGAATGACGCTAGCCTTTCTTCTGTTGGTTTTTGGAGAGCTTTCCCCAGACATCTGGATCAACCACCATCTCCCCAGGATTGACAGGGCTTCCCTCCTTCCTTGTCACCTCTCTGGGGTGGCTTTGGGCCCATTTAGGGTCCCCAAATAGAGAAAAATCAGCCGTAGTGATTGGATCATCTTGATCCCTCGACTGGTGCGTTAGCTGCGCAGAACCGGAAGCCTTAGACTAGACTTTATTCTTTTTCCTCCATGTTGTGAACCAGATCCTTGTAGATTTGGGGCCCAATCCAGCTTGTTTTTCTTTTCCTTCCTCTTTTATTTTAAGGCAGGAATTCATTTTGCCTCCTAGGCTTTGACGAAACAGTATTTAGAGGACAAGTCAAGTGGTGCCAAAGGGCATATTGGTTTACTACCAGGCCTATAACTGGCATTGAGAAAATCATTATGGTGCAAGAGATAAAAGGGCAGCTCAGCTCTGGGCACACAAGGTGCTGCTGCAGAGGCATTTGCCAGGCTCTTGTGGCTGTGGCAATTTTGGTAAGCCGAGTTTAATTTGCTATCCCACTTTTAGCTATAAACATGGATGTTTGACTAACGTGTTCCTCTAATTGGGAATCTTTTTCTTGCTTAAGAACAATTTAAATCTCTTTTTCTCTTTCACCAAGCTCTTTCTTTGGCGCTTGATCTTCTGCATTCAGTAGACAGGCTTCCAATTGGATGTATCCAGCTATGCATCCAACTTCTGGAGTAGTTCAGTTCTCAGCTAATAAGGGAAGAGGGGCAAAACCTGGGTCTGGAGGGAAATCCCAAGCTGTACCTTCCTCAGCCTGTCGAATTCCTCTTCTGTTTGGCTGTTGCTAGGAAAAGTTATAATGGTAGGAAGAAGAGCTCGGAGCAGATCTGGAGAGCTAAAAGACCAGAATTTCTCCCTTCCTCTCTCTGCTTCCCACAAGAAAAAGTAGAGACAGAAAAAATAAAAATAAAAAATATCAGGATTTTCTTTCTGTCATGGGAATTGTATTCTGTTGCAGGCTGTTTTCAAAGGAGGGCCAGCTTTCTACTGAGCATTCTTATAACACTGGTTCATTTACATGGCAATGATCTGGATGCTGTCCATTTTAATTTGGTCAAATCTGATTTCTTGACACATCCAAAACTTTGTTTCATTGAATATCACCGGAAATCAACACCAGATGCCAACACAAAAATCCAGCCTTCTCTATTTTTACAACCCAGATCTGGGCACCTTAATATTAACACTAGTAACCATGAGAGCCTTTGGGCTGTTTTGTATTGACTATTTCTTTGTGGGTTTTATTACCTTTCTTACTTCTTTGGACTACTTTGGACCACTTCAGCTTAGATGAAGTTTATTTACATATCGCGATTAGAAAACAGACATTCCTCCCAAATAACAATCAACCAGTGGAATAGCTTGCCCCCAGAAATCGTGGGTGCTCCATCACTGGAGATTTTAAAAAAGAGGCTAGACAGTCACTTGTCTGAGATGGTATATGTTCTCCTGCTTGAGTAGGGAGCTGGACTAGAAGACCTCCAACGTCTCTTCCAGATTCTATTCTATTCTATTCTATTCTATTCTATTCTATTCTATTCTATTCTATTCTATTCTTTTCCTGTGAATTCCAGGGAAAGGGCTACATTTATCGATAATAATAGAAATAAAATAAAAATAAAGGCAAGGGCAGGAAGTGCAAAGTATTGCAAACATCACTGTTAAAATGTGTGGATGTCCAAAGAATGGCTTTGGAAATGGCTGGTGCTTTTGTAAATTTAAACTTGTGATGGGTAACACAAAAGAACTGTCTTTTTTTCTTGTTCAGTTACCTTTTTCCTTTGCCAACTCTTCATGCAATTCTATTTCTTCCCTTTTCCTGTCAGCTACCCCTTCCCTTCCTCATCTCCATCCTTGTTTTCCTTCTCTTTTGCTCTTTCTGCTGGAAGATGAGAGGAAGATGTGCATATCCTTATGTTTCTCTGGATGTGATAGAACATTTGGTATCTGAGTGGCGTATGAATTAATTTTGCAAACGGGCTATTTTGCTTCCCCCCAGGCTACTTATCCACAGATGTTTGCTTCTGCATATATGTGTGAGTATGCTCTCTCACTCATTCTTACCACACACACCTGATCACAAAAGTGATAGACACAAGGAAGATCTGCAGAAGTGTTTTCTGCTGGAGAGGAAGAAGAATCTGGGCATTGTACACAGATGTACATATTTTTCGCTTGAAGGACTGAATTACATTCATGGTCATCTTCCTTTTGAAGAAATCGTTATATGCTGTTATACACAAACTCTGGTGCACAATTTCAACTACTTTAAGGTTTAAAATTTTTGTGATACAAATGTGTATGCATGTGTGTATGTGTGTGTGTGTGTGTGTATGTGCATATACAAGTAGAAAAACAAAGGAATGTTTTCCTCTTTCCAAGAAAAGGAAAGATATATTTTTCTGCCATGATATTTCTAGGTTTGAATCCCATTACTTACTGCAGAATAATCAAATCAATGCTGCAGCCATTTGGGCACAGTAATTATATGTGCAACTATCTCAGCCCTTCCCCTTCCCTTGAAAGCTTTTCTCTCTAGTATACGTTTTTTACCTATTGTAGTTACCACATTGGTTGTGTTTATTTTTCAAGCATAAAGGCTATTAAGCATTCTTAAGCACAAACAGAGAAAAAAGGGAGAGAGAGCCAAAGACATGAAAAAAAGAATTCTAGAATTCATTTCATGCAGATGTTTGCAGCTCCATTAAAAATGTTTTTTCTAGATTGTGTGGCATCTTTTTGCAGTCCACTTAAACATAATCCAGATGTTTGCTAGTTCTAGACTGGGACAAGGTGAAAATAAGGCATGGCAGGGTATATAAAAAAGAAAGAAATTAAAGAATGAGTAGAAAGCAATAGAAAGATGGGGCAGTTCATGGGAGAGGTGCAGAGGAATGAATGTGAAAGAGTTCTCTTTTCTAATTATTAGTGATTAAGGCACCAGGCAAAAATCAGGAGACTATGATCTAGTCCAACTTAGGCCTGAAAGCCAGTCCCACCATAGGCCTGACTTGGGTCAGTCACTCTCTCTCAGCCCAACCTACACCACAGAATTGTTATTTTGTGGAAAATAAGAGGAGAAATGAATACTAGGTACGTTCACTGCCTTTTATTTATAAAAATAATACAAAAATAAGAAAAGCCAGAAAATAAATACATTTCTGCATACCTCACAGAATGACTGTTGGTCTAATACATGTTTTTGGTGAGCTGTAGACCCTGACCGGAATTCAGCCTATTGAATAGTAGATGTTCCACATTCAATGTTCATATTGATCAATAAATAATTAAAAAGTATGATTTCCTTGTTTTAACAAAAAAATAATATGCCCATTCCCAATAGATTTTTTTTTGCTGTTTTGAATGAACAAAACTACATGTCTTACCTAAGTGCAATACAATGAGGGAAAACATCATCAATTTTTTTTTAATAACCAATCCATTTTTTGTTTGTTTGTTTTTCCGAAAGGGAGAAAACCAAACCAAACTATTTTTTTGGGTTTGGTTTTCTCCTGTCAGAAAAACAAAATTGTCTTTGCCATTTTCCTGCCCTAACTCAAGAAATGAACTCACCCCTAATCTGGCTGCCTTAACATCATTTTTTTTCTCTCCCTGAGAATTGTATGAAGTGACTCCAAAGTAACAGTCAACTCTTCCTGGCCCCAAAAGCCCTTTAATTAATCTATTGGGTCGCCAAGATGATGGGATGGAATCTCTCTTTATGGGATAGATCAAGAAAGAAAACCACAAAGGCTCCATGACCCGATTTCTTTTTGTTGCTTGAAACAAATGCAGTTTGAATTGCAGGGCTGCCTCTTCATGGGAGTGTGACCTTTTGAGAAAGAAATTTTTTTCTTGCCAAACCAAAATATTTTGGTGCTTCCTTCAGCTCTATTTGTTTAGCCACTTGGAGGTTTTTCTAACAGAGGTGGCTGTTTGGTGTACTTTGTCTAACTTTCTCTATGACCGGAGTTTCGCTGCAGAATTATTTAATAGTGCAATGGACACAGTAGGTGGCACTCTTAGCTCTGAACACGACTTAAAGTGACAAAAATCCCCTCTTGCTTTATTGTAGTTCAGGCAGGAGAGAGAGTGAGACAAGCAGAATGCATCCTATTATGATAAAACAAGAGCAATTGTTGCAGAACAGCCCTGATCGGATCCTTGAATTAGCTTGTTGTTATCTTCTTTCCTTCCAAACGTCTCTTCATTTCATTCCCTCACAAGATTTTCAAGGGAGAAGCTCGTATAAAGATGTACTATGATTCTGTGCTTGAAAGCAACTATTAAAATTTCGGGTTTCGTGGGGTACCTTTCTTGGCACTATTGTCCTACCTTGAAGACAATTGCACATTGTATGGTTTTTGTGGCATGCTAAGTTGCTGGTATTGGGTACTCAGTGCCAATCTCTGCATAGTCACATTTGCAATACTATGTATGCTTTGTACTTTGCTGCTCAGAATCCCGTTTGTTGTGCCTCAGCTGGTCTAACCAAAATATGATTTTTAGCAACAACATGCAAAGCATGGACTCAGTGTTTCCTTGCACAGTTCAACCTCCAATAAAACCGTCGCAGGCTTCACATGCACACGTTTAAGAGTACAACATCAAATAGTTTCAAACTACAATGTCAAATAGTAATTTAGACCACTACAGATGAAATGTTGGATTACTATGATGTACTTGGAACCAATCTTGAAGCTCCAGTTGATCCAGAATGTGGCAGGGACACTACTGGCAGATTCTACTTGTTGTAGGGCAACACGTCTCCTGAAGTCACTGTACTTGCATTGGAGATCAACAATCTTCTTTGCCAAGGACAATGGCTTACAAAGCATTTTGTAGAGTACTACTAGATCAGATCAGGCACTGCCTTGGGAGAAATTAATCTGCTCATCTAGTGAGATCATCTCAAGAAGGCTTGCTTAGAGTCTCTCTCTTGTTAGGTCGTAACCCAAGATGACACAGCAAGATTCAAGATCTTGCCAAACTAGAGCTATAAACTTCTAACCTAGTAAATATCTGTGAGAGGTTCTACGGTATGGCTACCTTGAATCTATTCCTTCCTTTCCCATCCAGCTGTGGACTGTGCAGTTTCTTAATCCAGGTGTCTCTTTGGGAAAGATCTGTGTTGCCAAGATTGCCTCCACCCCCCACTGCCTCTCCAGGTGCACACACAATCACATCTTTATCAGAAGTGACAGCAACATGGAAGGACTGCAGGTCTTTTCTATGGTAGTTGCTATATTTTGGAGCTCTCTACCCTAGATGTTCATAAAACTCTGTTTCATCATGGCATTTAGAAGATTTCTGAAGATGGTTTTGTTTCACTGAACTTTCAACCTTACCAAAATGTCTCTGACACCCATCTAAGGGAAGGGGAAGGAATAAATCTATTACACTCTCTATTGTTCATTTTTTAAAATTTTAATGTTTTGCACTCACCTTTTTTAAATTGGTTGGGCTGAAAAAAGAAACAAATCCTACGCCACTAATCTCTTTTCAGCCCATTTCAACTCAAGAGATTTTCAATTAGTTAAGAAACATAGCAACATTACAACTTTGTAATATGATCATGGCATGTGTACATATATGTAAAGAAGAGGAATCAAGTCGTGGACATGCATGAGACAGCTTCACGTCAAAAAAGGATCCATTTTCTGAGTGTTAACTGTGTCTAGATCTGAGTATTAGCATAATTTATAGAACAAGAAAATAAATAAGGATACTGTATTTAGAATAAGCAAATCTAAAATAATACAGGAAACTAAAACAATAAATCTCCAAGTATCCCTGGTGTAATTGTTAAAATCTACTAACCAATGTTTTTATCAGTCCAGATCTAGTAGTGCATACATAGCTGACTAACCACTAATTAATAAATTAATAATCTCCTGAATCTATGTATTCAGCTCAAAAATGCTGGAGGCCAAAGCACCCAAATGAGGAATAAGATCAGAGCTTTAGATTAAACAAGCGTGCAAAATTTATTATCAAAGGAATAATAAAAAGCAACATACACGTGAGCTTATTGAAATGGAATTTATACGTTACTATCTTATATCAATTTCACAGCCATTGCACTGGCTGCTAGTATAGTTCTGGAGTGAATTAGAAATGCTAATTTTAAATTCTAAAGCCTTTATTTGGACCATGTTATATGAAGGCAGGAAAAGATGAGAAATTCAGTCCAGTTTTTTTTTTATTAAGGAGGATCAATAATCAAAAGAGCTTTTCATGAAATGAGGTAAAACCTTTCAGATATGTAATATACAAATCTGCAAGAACAGAGAAGAGATTCACCATTCCCATTAGCAAACATGAATAAATGTTCATCAACCACACCCTGAAGTCTGTTTGTGGCTCATTTTTGAGTGACACCATTTCCTGCAACTCAGTGGTGAGAGTCAGCTGTTCGCACCACTTCGTCAGAACCGGTAGCTAATTCTTTTGTTGCCCAGGCCCAGAATGGACTTCAGGAAGCAGCATCCACACAGAGAACTGGTTGTTCACATATTTGAATCCCACCACTGCTGCAACTTACTATCCTTTCCCTATGCCACTACTAAGGTAGAAGGCTAAGGTTGAAGAAGACTAAGATCTAAGACTATCTTACATGACTAAGATAGAAGAAGTATAATATCATTAAGTATAATATCATTAAAAGCATCCTAAATTATCCTTAATCTGATGAAGCAGGTTCTGCCATGTATCATAACTAGCTATTTTCTCTTTCTTTAGAATTTTTCCAGCCATTTTCCCTACTCATTGTAGAATTCCACAGTGAGTTTAGACATCTTTATCTCCCATTTGTATCCTATCTAGTTTTTTCCCCATAAGTTTTGTAGTTTCTCTCTCTCTCTCTCTCTCTCTCTCTCTCTCTCTCTCTCTCTCTCTCTCTCTCTCTCTCTCTCTCTCTCTCTCTCTCTCTCTCTCTCTCTCTCTCTCTCTCTCTCTCTCTCTCTCTCTCTCTCTCTCTCTCTCTCTCTCTCTTAATCTGAAGATTGATTCACCTTCATTTTCTGAAAATTATTTATTTTAAAAGTGTGTGCTACTAGATGAAGTTTTGTCTGTATTGATCCCTAAGCATAAATCTATATTCAGATGCATTTACCTAAAATACACATATTTTGCAAGCATTTTTCAGAAATGCATTTTTTACATTATCTTCACTAATACATGAATTTTCCTGAGCATTGTGTCCTAATCTGTTTTTATAAACATATTTTGACTAAAGGACTGCATTATAGAAGTAACTGAAGAATGACTTTTGAATGATAAATTGAGTCTCGGTACTGAAAAAATGAGGTGAACTCACATTGAAAACATATTTCCTCATTTCCTAATAATATCTAGAATTACCCCAAATCAACATACTCTGATTAATGCATTATTTCGGTTGGTAACACAAATCTGCTAACTTCGTATTCTTGAACAGAGTAGCTGAACTCCTTTTGGATGGTAGAGACTGCAATATCTGGAACCCAAAAGACGGAAGAAGCTAACTGCAAATTTTTATTTCTAATTAAAAACTGTCGATAAAACATTTGATCATCAAGTTGTTTTGAGAAACTGACCTTTTTGTTGATGATGTCAAGGGCAAACAGAGGTTGAAGATACATAGTAAACACCCAATCCAACAAATTTATACATTCACTAGTTATGCTCTGCTTCCCCCCCACCCCCATTTTAATTAAAGACTCTTGGGATATTACATCTGAATGGAAGAATGGTGAGTAAAGAGAAGCCTTGTCTGCAACATTGTGTTGTTGCTGTTTTTTTTGTTTGTTTGTTTTTTTTAAAAAAAACCTTTTATTTCTTCCTTTTATGATGCTTTGCTTTTTAGCCATAATGGGAGAAACAGGCAAAATATCAAAACATGTACATCTTTCTTTTAGCAAAGATGATAATGAGAAGAAAAAAATATTAATTCCTGGATGGAATCCTCAGTTCATTCACATCTGAACATACACGTATGTATAGAATCAAACTAATTAAGTGTACCTAGGACCCAGTGCTTAGGATTATTAAGTAAATTACATGCTATGTCAAAACTTTCTGAGCTTTCTATGTTCATGGTGGAGAAAAGAATAAGGTTAGGACAATGTTCCTCAACCTTAGCAACTTTAAGATGTGTAGACTTCAACTCCCAGAATTCCCCAGCCAGCATGCTAATTCTTCTTATACAAATTAGGCTGAAAGACAGAAGAGAAACAAAGATGGTGTCCCTTGGTCGTGGTGCAATCTGCACCCAGAAGACCCCCCTTACTCCACCAGATAAAAGTGCAGGGAACTCATGGTTCTAGAGTTTCATCACAAACAAATGATCTCCTCCAGACTGATTGGGGTTTAAGAAGAAAAATGGCAAAAAGAAATAATTTAAAATGGAGCTTGTCTGACCCATGAACTGAATTAAGAAGTATGAATTGGTTTCTAAGGGACTTAGACACAACTAATCAACTGAACTGGGCAGATTGTCTAATCTGCAAATATCACTGAGACCCAAAATCAATTTACCCTCACTTCAGCTGTCTAACCAAACCAATTGAAAGGGAATAATAACCATGACACGGAACTGCCACAAGTTAAGATTTTGGCTTTATTTAATTAGATTTTCTGGGAACCTGGGACTGAGTAGTAAATGATCATTAGGCCTTTGCTGGGCATAACTCATAAGTTTAAACCAGGTAAAGTTAATATATTCTTCTGTGTTACTGTAATATCACCAACTTTATTAGGGATGGGGATTTTTCCCATTAGATTTTCCAGTATATTTGCCACCATAGGGAAATATTCAAATCCTTTTCTATGACATACAGTATCTGTGACATAACTGATTAGAAAACAACCAACATTCTGTGTTTTAGATTGTCCTTTGGATTATCAAAGAAATTTAATAAAGATTTAACATAAATATGGCTGGAGTTCTGATTTGTCTTATTTTAATGAAAAATTCAGTGCCAAAAACTCTGAACAACAAGAGAACCACACATAATATGAAACTATTTCTTTAGATTCTTTCCCCCCAACAGATGGGGCTTATACTGGAGTTTATCAGGTTGAATTTCCTTGGGGTTACTTACCATCTGTAACATACTTTCACTGAGCTTTCTCTACTTCGGGCTGAAATCAATTTCAATGCTCTGTTAAGACAGACAAATAACATAAAGTTAAAGGTAAAGGAGTAAAAGGGAAAAGGGAAAAGACTAAAAGAGAGCCATAGTGGTGCAGTGGTTAGAATGCAGGATTGCAGACTAATTCTGCTCACTGCCAGGAGTTTGATCGTCACCGGCTCAAGGTTGACTCAGCCTTCCATCCTTCTGAGCTCAGTAAAATGAGGACCCAGATTGTTGGGGGCAATAGGCTGACTCTGTAAACCGCTTAGAGAGGGCTATAAAGTCCTAAGCGGTACATAAGTCCTAAGTGGAATTGCTTTTTTACAACTGATTTCCAAATCCCTTTTAACTTATTCAAAAAGTTTGCCTTCTCAGGTAATGCAAGTTTGTAAAATCTCCCATTTTCTTGATTAGTAGGTGAATCTAAACTAATTTCAAACTTAGTCATACTGTACTTCTAGTTGCTCATATCCTAAATGGTGGAACTGTAGTCAAATGCAGAATTTGGTTATTTGAAACCACGAATGAGCAGAATTTCCTAAAATTGTTTGGAACTGTTTTCCTATTTTAGGCAGGTCCACTTCATACATTTTTTTTAAAATAATAAAGTTAATGAAGAGAAGGACTAAGGGGGACATGATAGCAGTGTTCCAATATCTCAGGGATTTTCACAAAGAAGAGGGAGTGAAGCTATTCTCCAAAGCACCCGAAGGCAGGACAAGAAATAATGGATGGAAACTAATCAAAGAGAGAAACAACCTAGAACTAAGGAGAAATTTCCTGACAGCTAGAAAAGTTAATCAGTGGAACAATCTGCCTCCAGAAGTTTTGAATGCTCCAACACTGGAAGTTTTAAAAAGAGATTGGTCAACCATTTGTCTGAAATGGTATAGGGTTTCCTGCCTGAGCAGGGGGTTGGACTAGATGACCTCCAAGGTCCCTTCCAACTTCAACTTCTTCCAACTTCAACTTTTTCTTCTTCTTCTTCTTCTTCTTCTTCTTCTTCTTCTTCTTCTTCTTCTTCTTCTTCTTCTTCTTCTTCTTCTTCTTCTTCTTCTTCTTCTTCTTCTTCTTCTTCTTCTTCTTCTTCTTCTTCTTCTTCTTCTTCTTCTTCTTCTTCTTCTTCTTCTTCTTCTTCTTCTTCTTCTTCTTCTTCTTCTCCTTCTCC
>NW_015386301.1:467976-493732 GCF_001527695.2 Protobothrops mucrosquamatus
TCCCACTGTGCGTTTGTTCATGTGTGCACGTATGTATTGTAAAATAGTATTAAAAATCCAAGCTTTTCTTTCATGCCTCCCTGAACCTCTTTCCAATCAATTATGCTTGTGGAGCAAACTAGCCATTGGAGCTATGTCTGCAAGGGAAATCAGTAGAGATGTTTCCTAAATTCTCCCCATCCAAATTTTTCCCTGGATCCTGTTATTATAAATTTCCTGGTCTTGGTTCGCAAGTGACACAGATTGCCTACAAGTTCCAGGGTGACAACTGTGTTATTCTTTTAGAGCAAAAACTATCATGGCTTTTTTGTAACTAATACCTCTATTACGAATACACTTCCATAGATATACGATGCACCATCAAAGCTGGTGGATATACCAGCCAGAGCATGGAGGAACAAAAAGTAATAGTGCAAGACTGGAAAATGTGGATAGAATCACCAAGAATCAGACTTGACTGAATGGATAACTTCACCATCAGATAGACTACTATGCAATGATCCTTTATATTCTGTATAGGGCTAACAGGCATGAACTTACATATTTTTTTTTAAAAAAAGGACTACTGTACCTGCATTGCAAAAACCCAGACGACCTATAGAACACGACAATGAAAAACAGAAAATTCTGTTACCCTTTTTTTGCCATCATAGGATGATCTTTTGGAAGGGCAAGGAAATGGATTTTTAGGAATTCTCCATTAAGCATTCCCAGAATTGCTATTGTTTTCGGGCAATATGGAGGGTGCAACGTCAGTAATGTTCATGTGGAAGGTATCAGAAGACACTGAAGAGCCAAAAAGCAAAGGTGTACACGATCACCTCATTACCCAGCCGAACATGAGTTTAATGGTTCTAATTTGACATTGCACTGGGGGTTAGAGACTATCAGTGATAAACTGTGCTCATCAGAAGGAACCCTCACAAAATTCAAAGATTTTATTTTTATTTGGAAAATTGATATTGCTGCCTACTCACTCACAATAACTTAAGGCAGCTTACTGGAAATAATTTAATTTTTAATTTAATTTAATTTAAAGCTGATCATTGAAAAAAAAATTTTTTGTCTGGTCACAGGGAGGATTTTACAAAATCACCCCTCTTCAGATTACAGGTTTGCTTAAATCAATGTGATGTCTGTAAAGTTACCATATACCGTATATGGGCAGCAACAGTACGAATGATCAGAGGGTGTCAGCAAAGAGATTCAGAGTAATATGGAGTAGTGGCCAACAGGATTTTTGCAATGCAGATATGGTAACCCAAATTAACCTCTATCATTGATCTGAGGGAGAAAAAAAATACTCTATAATAATTTGCTTTCTTGTTTGTTTGTTTGTTTGCTTGCTTGCTTGCTGCAAATGAATCATTTGTACATCTTCTCTTTAGAGAAAAAGTGAAGATGAGCACATATTCTGGAAAAATTCATACAGGTAGTCCTCGACTTATGACTGTAATTGAGCCCAGAATTGTGGACTTGGATCATGCCAGTCATGTGGCCATAACCAATTTTATGATGCTTTTACAGCAGTTGTTAAGAGAACCCACTGTATCCAATGAACATTTTTTTTTGCCAGAAACCAAAATAAATGCTGGTTTCCATCTAGAAATGACATAAATCATGATCATGTAACCATAAATGCGGATTGCTGCCAAGAACACATCAGTTCAAGTCCTGCCTTAGCCATGGAAGCCAGCTGGGTAACTTTGAGCCAGTCATTTTATCTCAGCCCAATTCACCTCACAGGGTTATTGTTGCAAAGAAAATAGGAAGAGGAAGATGTGTTGGATATGTTTGCTGCCTTGAATTATTTATAAAAATAGTAAAGGTGGGATACCAATTAAATAAATAAAATGCAGTCACATGCCCGGAGGAGGGTGCTTGGCAGAACTTTGAAATTGGCTCTTGGGAAAAGACCAGTGAATAGCCACTAAGAGACCAGTGGCAAGTATCTGTATGTGCATTTTCTTCTTCTATGAAATACCCCAAACTGACAAAAAAAATATAGAAGTCTCTTACTCATCCCCTCCTGCAGCTGTCATATGAATCAGTTCTGAAATCCATTGTGCATTGGAGAATTCTTTCCATTACAATGTTTCCTCTCTCTCTCTCTCTCTCTCTCTCTCTCTCTCTCTCTCTCTCTCTCTCTCTCTCTCTCTCTCTCTCTCTCTCTCTTTCTTTCTTTCTTTCTTTCTTTCTCTCAGGTTGAGCTGTTAACTATGTGTAAAAGTTTTTTTTTTTTAGGGGACAATTCCCACGAGTGTGGGGTCATTATCTTATTTGCTTGGCATCGTAAGAAGAGAATATTCCTAGTTTCAGTAGGTAGTGAAATTATTTGGGATGCGCGGGACAATCTCAGTTATTTTCCAATGCTTCAGGGATGAGAGCAATTCTTTAACCAGGCACCTGCCTTTTGCACTAACCACAATTCATGCTTTACTCGGATTAAGAAGTAACTTTTCACTTCAATTTGTATGTAAAAACAATTCTGAGAGCAGTTATCTGGAGATCAAAATGATTAGAATGGGCATGGACTGGAGAGGAAAGATTTCAACAGACCTTTTGATTAATTACCAATTTACCTTCTCCAAAAGCTCTGTAGAAAAAAGACTCTTGTTTGTCCCCAGAAATGAGATGCAAAATCTATAATGATAAAAATCAGCAACAACGCCACTGTAACTCTCTTGGCTAGATTTATTTATTGCTAGCTAGTCTTTGTTAGGGCTTCCCAAATAGGATAGTATGGTGCAGCAGTTAAGATATTGGATAAAAATTCAAAAAACGCAGATTCAAGTCTCCATGAAAAATCCTTGGTAATGCAGACCAATTAATATGTCCTGCTGTCCTCACTTTTTCTGATGTCATCTTATTACAGGAAGTCCTCGACTTAGACCACAATTGGGCCCAAAATTTCTGTTACCAAGTGAGTTTCTGTGGTTAAGTGAGTTTTGCCCCACTTTACCATCTTTCTTGCCAAAGTTGTAAAGTGAAGCACTGCAGTTGTTAAGTTAGTAACAAGGTTGTTAAGTGAATCTGGCTTCCCCATTTGACTTTGCTTGTCAGAAGGTCGCAAAAGGTGATCACATGACCCTGGGACATTTGCAACCATCATAAATATGAATCAGTTGCCAAGCATCTGAATTTAAATCACATGACCATGGGGATGCTGCAATGGTCGTAAGTGTGAAAAATGGTCATATGTCACTTTTTTCAGTGCCATTGTAACTTTGAACTGTCACTAAACGAATGGTCGTAAGTCAAGGACTGCCTGTATTTCTTCACATACGCCCCCAATCTTATTAGGAGTTAAAAGAAAAGATTGCCAGCCCCTCCAAATCTTTGTAGGTCTTATATATTAAAATACATACCTACATACATGTTTTGTTAAAGCATCTATTACACCAAAATGCTTCTTCTTCAGGTATGTGTTTTCTCCCTCTACAGGTTAATATCTTGTTTTCAGCCGTTCATATTCCACCATGAAAATACTCTGCTCTCCACTTTATCAGAGTTTGACTGATTGCCCTGTTATAGTTATTACAGCAAAGACTTAGAGCCTTGTAGAAGCTCTCATCTTATTGAAAAAGTCACCTGTTCTATTTTCATGGCATTATAAAGGATCGATTTAGTTTGTCATACCCTCTTTTCAAACAGAAAGAGATTTTTCTGGGTTAATAAAAAATAAGGTAGTTCCTGTGCTCAGATTTATAATCCAGGAAGGCACAAAGATAGAAAAGAGCTAGAAATTTAATAAATAAAACAAAACAAAAAAAAATTAAAAAATGGAAATCAAAAGCAGGCTTCAAGGAGCCTCTAAAAATAGCTTGGGCTACCTTCCTAAAAATGACTGCTCTTCATACTTTACAGAGACCTATCAAATAGTCTGCAACAACTCACAACAACTAATGGACTGACACAGGCAGAAATACATTGCAGACGATCCACATAGGGTTACATAATGACTGTATCATAAGCATTGACCACAAATGGACTAAGAATCCTTGAAGTGCTGTTCTACTATTCTGGTACTCTACCCTGAGCCATATTGGAATCTTAAAAAAAAAAATTGCCATCCATTTGAGATATCCAATCCAATGTATATTTTCTAAATTTTGTCATGAGAAAAATGTTTCTACTTGAATCTATTTCATATTGAAAACATTCTTGGATTTTATTTTTCTTCTGTTCATTTGTATCTCATTCTTGGAGACTGCTTGGACAAGTCCCTGCAGTTGTCTAGGCAAGATTTTTCAGAAGAGGTTTGCCCTTGCCTCCTTGCTAAGACTGTGAGAAAGTGACTAGCCCAGCATCACCTAGATAGCTTCATATCCAAGGTGGGACTAGAACTTACAGTCTAGCCGGATGCCTTAACCAGATTACAAATATCTTGTATCTTTTATTATTTTCAAACAGTTTAGTGTCAACTGTTTATAACAAAGATTAGTAATCTGGTGCTACCCATCCCATAAAGTTCAACCAAATAGTCACCATATCAGGAATTAAGAGAATTACATTGCTGAACAGCATGGTGGCCTAGAGGTGAAGATGCAGTAGATCAAGGGTGTCAAACTGGCGGCCTGCAGGCCGGATGGGTCACGTGCAGGCCACGCCCACCCTAGCTCTGCAAAGGCAAAAAAATCATGATACATCATAATATATCACGTGACACAATCGAGTTTGACACCCATGCAGTAGATGTTTCTCTATCAGGGCACAAAGAGAAAATATTTGCTGCAAACTCCCCATGGGCATCAGGAGGGGCATCCGGCCATAAACGCTCAGCTCCATTCAGCTGTTCCAAGTCCACCCTAATAAAAGGGATTATAGGTTCGTAAAAAAAAAAAGAATTATATTGCAAACGAGCACCTAGTTATTGACTGTGAATCTAACTCAATCAAGGATTGAGATGAGATATTCTAATGGGTAGCCAAGTCCATGTTACTACATGAAGGTATTCATTGCACAGCTTTCCTCCCCAATCAATAAAAATTGAGTGGGAATTTCATGCTCATACTTAGGTTTGCAGTTACACTTTACTCTCAGATATTTATGCCCTTTGTATATCTCTCCAATGGATTACAATCTTTTTCAAACACTATTCCTTTAGTGAAACATGAAAGAAGTGTCACTGACTAAAGGTGGTAATGCATTACACACATGCTTTTACTATTTTTCTACAATAGATTTTTCTCTTCCAGTCCTTGAACAGCGCTTTCATACTAACAACAAGGGAAATAGCCTTGCTCTAAACAACTATCTTCTACTTAATAGTCTAATGTAATTTACACATTGAGCATGACTGGAATAAAGTTATTTTATTTTTAAATGCTATTTTTTTTTGACAAAAAAATTTAACAGGATGGTGAAAATGCTCAGATGATTCTTTGTGTTCTCCTACAGTATTTCTTAGGCTGTTTCAGCCAATCAGTTTATCATGCTTATTTTATCGTAGAGATTAAATGAATGTGTTACTACTATAAAAGCCGATTTCCTCTTAATAACATCCACTTAATCCCTCAGGAGTGACAATCATATCATTGCTAAAACCTCTAATGGAGTAACATTTAGCTTAATTAACATAGCAAGTGTCAAAACTTGGATGAAACAAAATGCATGTCGAAAATAATATTAAGAAGAGATAACTGAACTATTGCCATAACTGCAATTTAAGTAATTTACAATTATTTGCAGAAATTGTCCACTGACAGTTACTTTCATGGCTTTTACAGACACAAGGAAGCCTATGTAGGCCTACTGTCAAAATTAGCCATGTGAGTTTTGGAAAAGATTCAGAATATGTGAGAAGACATTAAGAGGTAGATAGAGACTGAGGTAGCTAGATAATTCTGCTACTCTAACGTCACTCAGGCCCTGCTCCTTTTGCCTCTGGACTACTGCAACGTGCTCTACAGTTCTTGGGGCCTCTACGGTGGCTGATGTAATACCTCTGTAGTCTGAGATACACTCATTGCCAGTTTGTTTCTGGGTCCAATTCAAGGTGTTAGTTATTACCCTTTAAAACTATTTATGGCATGGGTCCAGGTTACCTGAGGAACAGTCTCACCCCAATTTGATTGCCCCACCCCACCCACACTAACAGAAGAGGAAGACTGCAGACCCCTATCAGTCAAGGAATTCTGGCTGGCAGGGTGCAGGAAAAGAGCCTTTTCTGCCATAGCTCCCACTGTCTGGAACATTGTGCCCCTCGAGATGAGATCTGCCCTTACACTCTTGGCCTTTTGGAAAGTGGTTAAAACCTGGATCTACCGATTGGCTTGGGGGCCTGATGGGGTCGTTCCATACTGAGGTGGTCAATGGATTATGAGAAAATTCTATCTCCACCCCACTGTATGTTGCTTTCTTTCTTAGCCATCCTTATTCATTTTAATATTTAACCTTTTAATGTTTAAATACTTTATATTGCTGTCTTTATCTTGCCGTAAGCTGCCTAGAGTCGCTTGATGACAAGATGGGTGGCATATACATTTAATGAAGAAATAAATAATCTAGAAATAAAACACCACTGCAGGAAGATGCTTACTGACCCTATGCAAGATGTACACACTTTGATATATGAGCTATAGTACTTAAAGTGTACGATTAGTATTGAGGGAGGCCATCAAAGTTCTTTTGCACTTTCCCAGACCAATGTATCTCAGAGGGTTGTTGTGATTTGGCAAAAAATTGAAGGAGTGTTGTATACAGTGGTGGGATTCAGCCAGTTCGCACCAGGTAGCTAATATTTTGTTGCCCAGGCCCAGAATGGACTTCCGGAAGCGGCATCCACACAGAGAACCCTTTGTTCATATATTTGAATCCCACCACTGGTTGTATATCCTATTTTGAGTTACTGGAAGAAGAGCATGATATAAATCTGAATAACAAATAAATATGAGGGGAAATCCTATATGATCAGGATTTTAAGTGTGGGGAGAGTTTTTTTTAAGAGCACAGTATATTTTCCTGCTGTATATAGTTACTTTCTCATGCATGAAGGGTAGTGTGGCTGCCAATGAAAATGCAACAGAGGGAGAAAAATAGTGCAGCCATGCTCTTCCATCAACACAAAAAGACAAAAGGGAAAAATAAAAGGAAGGATTGTTTGATTAGGGGAATATATGCATGCTCAATGTACTCTAGGTATAATCAGCATACAATTAAAATGTGAACAACCTGTACCTATAGATCCACCTGCGCTGTTTCAAAGCCTTGGAATGTGGCCACAGAGCCCTTATAAAATTTATTAGCTGTAAAAAATTCATAGAACTAGTCCTTCGCTAGCACATTGCTTCATTTACGTCCTTGGAAATGTTTTATATTGTGCAAGTACAGAAAAGGACATATAAAACAAAGAAAGAAATCAGTGTAAGGAAGAATATATTCACCAGATACATATCAGCTCTACTTAATCCAAAACAGCCTGATCCACTCCTCATTCTGTTGTCAAACTGTGCAGACATTTTTGGTTGATTTGAGTCTACCCATCTTTTTCACTGTTGTAGTATCATTGAGTTGGGAGGGATCTCAGAGGTCTTTTGGTTGAAGTTCTTGCCCAGAACTGGTATCTGAGACCATCCCAGATAAATGACTGTCCAATCTTTGCTTGAAAACTTCCACTGATGGAGCACATAGACTGTTCTATTGCCCAAAAGCAATCGCTCTCCTGAAATTCCCCTTAATTTCAAATCTGGGTTTCTGTCTTCTCTATAAAGCTTTCATCCATTGGTTCTTGTCCTATTCTTCACTATGGAGGGTAAGTACTACGAAAAATAAACCCCACACCATCTTCCCTGTGACAGCCCTTTGAGTGTTGGAAGACTGCTATTATGTCTCTTCTTATTCTTCTCTTTTTTAAACATGGTGCTATTTTAGTCATTTTTCCTAGATTTAGCCTCCAAAGCCCCTCACCATCTCTATTGTTCTTCAGTATATTCATCCCAGTTTCTCAGCATCCTTCTTTTATTGCTATTTTACTATTTCAAAAGCCCTACCAAAACCTAGTCCTGGCCACATCCATTTTTTTGAATGCCACCCTTTCCCTAGCCCAATGGCAGATTCTATCAACCCTTGCTGTGGACACCAGACAATCCAGTGTAAATATCAATCAATCAGTATTGCTGGAACACTATTGACCAAGAGTTAATTGGCCTTTTTTTTTGTTGGCTACTGCTTTCCGTGTAAAATGATCTGAACGAGACAAGGCTTTTTTTTGCATTTCATCTTTAGACATGAATTCTAATCTGTTAAATTCTTAACTTAATGCCCATAAAAAGCATGTTCCAACAATTACATTTCTCTATAAAATATTTAGCTGACTTGGATGTGTTTGCTTATGAATTATGCAGCTTGGTATCTGGCTTTCTCTTTCCCATTGCTTTTTGACCCACTGGTTTCTGGCACTTTCAACTTGGCTATTCCTGGGGTAGCTATTCAATCAAGAGGCCAGGCCCCATTGTGTTTTTCAGTGTTCTGTGGTGTGAATCAGAGAAATTAATTCTTTAACTGGGACTGTGCCTTCAACAGGTGCTGCTTAAGTGGGCTCCAGTGTGCTGTAACGCAATGTAATATAATTCAGCAAGCAGCCTGAAGCCACTGATTCTGGGAATCATTGTTTTACTAACAAGGTGTTTGATGCTTTCTGGCTTAGCATGCCTCCCACCTTTTACTTACATTAATTAAGTGGATGGGAAATGTGGATGAGAAGGACGCTCCGGGGAGAGAAGAGGTACTGTAGTTAAGGGGTATCTTTTGGTGCATACAAAAATCCTTCCTGAAAACAACAGTCCCCAAAGACAGGGTTAAGGTGTTTGGTTGGATGTGGCAGTTAATTTTTAGTTTGGTTCGTAGAGTGTGTTCTTTGATATATACAGATATGTGATCCTCAGGTCCCAGAATTCTCAGCAGTAGCTATGTTGACTGAGGAATTCTGGAGTTTGAAGTCTGAAAGCATCTAGGTTGGAGGTGGGGGTCTGCTGAATTAATTATCAACGGGAGAATAGGACTTAGGGTAATCACTCGAAGAGATAAATATTCTAAAAAGTCTCATGAATGCCACTTTTTATGTGTGCTTCCAGCAGAAGTCTCTTTGTGTAGCAGGGGGTGTTTATATTCTACTAATATTGATAAAAAACAATGATAAAAATCAAATTAAAGATGGCATTTTGTACCCAACTGCACAATTAACCCTCCCATTAAAATGGGTTGTACTGATATTCCTTCTATTTTTTTTTCTCGTGAACAGATGTTGCCTGATAGGAAAAAAAAAGCAGTGGATTACAGAAGCAGCCCTGTAAAAAAAACCTCACTAAAATGCTGTGTCTGAGGCAAGCGGATTATTTAATAAAAACCTCTTTTTTGTAGGATGTTTTTAGCATCCTCTGCTACTTTAGGAAAAGTGAAGATCGGACCTTCATAATATCCACATATTTTTTTCAGCAGACAGATTTTCTCATGCCTTACTCTTATGGGAAATAAAATACCTGAGTCCTCACTTAAATTTCCAGCGATTTTATTACAATTTCAAAAATATTTGCTTTTTTCAACTGTAGTTCTTTTTATTATTATTGTTTTGCTTTTTATCCAGTAGATAGTTTAACTGCTGCTTTCATGGCCCCTTTCAAACTGGCGGGACTATGGATATAGGCAGTGCTTTTTTTCTAAAAAAAAAAAAAGGTGCCGGAACTCACACACATCATACAACCCGCCTTGCCTACCCTACAATGTTCCATCCCAAAAAGGTGCCGGAACTCCGTTCTGGGCATTCTATGAGAAAAAAAGCCCTGGATATAGGAAAAGGCTAGGTGAGAAGGGTCAAAGGCTTTAATGGATGAGGCAACAATGCCAAATGGGTGGGACTGTGAAACTAAAGGACTTGAGTTCTAATCCTGCCTTACGCATGAAAGCTTGCTGGGTGACTCTCAACTCACCTCACTTCACAGGAGAGTTGTGGGGAAAATAGGGGGAGGAAGGAATATTAGGTATGTTCAGCATCTTGAGTAATTGATAAAAATAATAAAGAGAGGATAAAAAGATCTTTAAAAATTGCTTTTAAAAGACAGAGAGGGCTGGAGTTGGAACTTTTAAAAATAGGTTTCAGGCTATTTTGGAGTGTTCGTTATAATTTTTAGAATGTTTTTATCTGAAAACATTAAGAAAGCATACCAGCCATTTAATCATAAAGAATTTCCAGCCATTTAATCATAAAGAACTCTGAATACCATTCAAACCAAGACCGAAAGCCACATTCCATTCTAGGCTTTATTTTTCTTATCCTGGCTGAAATACATCACCAGGATTTAGATCAGGGATAGGCAGCTGTAGCCCCTTTAGGACCTGTGGCCTTGCTGGCTCAGGAATTCTGGGAGTTGAAGTCCACAGGTCATAAAAGGGGCCACAGCTGCCCACTTCTGGCTAATATCCTGCAAAGAGGGCTCTTTCACATCTGTAATGTACTGTATGATAATGTAGTCTGGTGTTTTTCAAACATGGCAACTTTAAGGTGTATGGCATCATTTCCCAGAATTCCCTAGCCAACATGGAACGTGTCTCTTATGACCTTGGTTGTCCTAAATATTTCCCAACATGAGCATGCACAGAATAGGCTGCATACTTAAAAGCAGGATTTGTAGGGATCAGAAGCATGTGCTTATGCTGTGAGAATGGCTCTCCTGCTAGTCCAGGCCAGGAGGATCCAGCACCAAAGGTAACTTATAAAAATTGCTTCTCAAGAATCACTGAAGTTCTTGTGGGCGTCTTCCAACTTGGAAGGGCAGCATTTTTGCACCATCCTCCTATTTCTTACTCATGATCAGAAATGGCCCCTTTGCCATTTTGCCTACACAGTCAACATGTTCTTTTTTCCCCTTGTATAAAAGGAACAGTGAGGAAACAATAAGGAGGAAGGCAGGGCACTGGCTGTTGAGTGAGCTTTTCTGCTCCCCTCTCACTGGCTAGGCAGATGGCTTCTTTCTTCCCTGTCACCATTCCAGGCAGCAATAGAGAATGCTCTTGTTTGGGATGAGCCGGTGGCTGCATGGAGGAAATAGCCTCGGTCTGAGGAATGTTCCTTTTAGAATACATTTGATTTATTTTAAAAGCTCATTTATATATATTTTTGAGGCATTGTTCAGGGATCGCTAGTTCTCCATCCATTCTGCCATCCTTTGCAGCAAAGCATTTATTCCCATCATCTATTTTCTGAAAGCTCTGTGAGTTGGGCTAGACAAGAAGCACAACTAGCAATATCTTTATTCTACCTTAACAGAATCTTGCAAGACTGTACCTCTCCTCTCCTCAAATCTATAGAGGATGCCTTTTGAAATGTTTCCCACTGACTCCTTCCTTCTGTGGGTTGAGATATCTTTTACACCTCAGTCCTCCAGTTAGCTGTTCTCCCTCCTGTCTCCCAAGGTCATTTCCACATACCATTACATCTTCTTTCAACACCTTTCCAAAGAGCTTTTTTTTTTTTTACTGCAGCCACAAACTATCTTTTCAGGATGAAATAATTTACAAATTAGTTTTTAAAAGAATCAGAATGGCAATTAGAGGAGGTCAAAAAAAGCAATTCTCACAGCTATTGTAAAACACTGCTAATACCTTCTATGCAGATTTAATGGGAAATTATAGCAGTAGACTGAAAATGGTGATTATTGTTTGACTTGGGTTTCTTGGCCTTGCTTTTTGGATGAACTGATTATTGTGCAGTAAAATATCAAATGCCTACCCAAAATAGAGAGAAATAGATAGCTCCAGTGCTCCTCATCCCTATAGGTAATTGTCAGGAGTCAAGGCTAGCTCATACAATTCACTTAGAGTGAAAACAGTGGTTAAAACTGAGGAACTTGTGGAACAAGAGGTTTCATCTAAGCATATATTTCATAGCTGTTTGAAAAGCTGCAAATTATCTCATCAATGTGTACAAGATATTATTATAAAATATTTCCCTTTTTATCTAATAAAGATGAAATGTATCTCAGAAAGAATTTGGCAGAAGATCACATTATATAATGTGCAACAGGACCCAAAGAACAATCTTCTAAATACGGTATTGGGTCTAGAGATTTCACAATCCAGGAGAGACTGAAAACCATCCATCTTCAGACATATATCTGAAGAACCCAGAAACCAGGTTCATAAAACAATAAAATAGCAAAGTAATGATTTTGTAATATTGTCTCTAATATTGTAAACTGGTGGGCAATGTGGTCAGTACGGAAACAAAGATATTACAAGTCATTTTAGGAGTAAAAGGTAAGTCAAAAATCATCAGGTTATCTAGATTACAGTATGTATGTATGTATGTATGTATGTATGTATGTATGTATGTATGTATGTATGTATGTATGTACAGGGCTTTTTTTCTCATAAAACGCCCAGAACGGAGTTCCAGCACCTTTTTTGGATGGAACCTTGTAGGGTAGGCAAGGCAGGTTGTATGATGTATGTGAGTTCTAGCACTTTTTTTTTTTTTTAGAAAAAAAGCACTGTGTATATAGGTATGTATGCCTTCAAGTCAGTCTTGATTCCTGGTAACTGCCTGGACAGGTCCCTACAGTTTTCTTGACAAGATTTTGGAAGTAGTTTACTATTGACTGACTCCTAGGGCTGAACAAGAGTGACTGGCCCAAGGCCCTCCAATTGGCTTTATGCCTAAAGCAGGAGTAGAAGTCACAATTCTCAGTTTCTAGCCTGATGCCTTAACCACTACACCAAATCAATACTCAGACAAAATGTGAGTTCTTAAGAATGAATCACTATTATGACTTCAAGGTTTTAGATAACATAAAAACTTTCATAAATTTTAAAATGAAGGAAAATGCATCACAAATTAAAACCAAACATGAATATTATATTTATTATTTGGGAAATGGTATGTCTCAAGAAAATACAAACAAATGGACAGAATGGATGTGCCATACCCAGAAACATTTTTTCTGCACGAAGCAATGAAAATTCATTTATCTATGCTCTGTTAGATATAGGAAGGGTTACTTCATTAAGTTATCTTTTAAAAAGGTTCTGTACTCAACGTTTCAGGAATTCCCAAGCATGTCAACATTTGCTGGCTTTTCAGAAATCCCGTCTGGGACCCAAAACTGTCAACGTAATCAGCTGAGTTTGTTATTAAACAGATTAACATCTAGAAACTTCAAGAATTGCAGATAGCAACAGACAACTGTAAAGAGAGTCTATGGGACTTCAGGTTGGCAATGTCCTTTCAAAGATGACAAAAGCAAATACATCCTGGAAATTAGTGGGTGGCCAGTTGCTTTGGGCAGACAGAGATAGCAGAAAATAGCATTCAGCAAGAAAGAAGTGGAAAAATACATGCTGCAGATTCCTGCATCCCTTGGCCATTCGTTTCAGTTTTCATGCCCTGATTAAAATTGTCATATGCTGGATCTTAAAATTTAGCAGGCCTGCTCTAAGTTACTAAAAAGGCCACAGCTGTGCAAACTTCTGTGTTTCCCCTTCGTGCCCAGTTTTCAGTATTTGTCCTTTCTCCTCCAGCTGGACTTGTCGTCCTTTTTTTTTTTTTAATTCAGAAAAATTAAAATCCTCTGCAGTAGCTGCCATGGGCATTGCATATTATGTTTTCTTTATTAGTTGGCAAATGTGCAACTGGTCCTGAAAATAAAATGTGGAACTTAAATTGAGAGAAGAAGGTTTTTGTTCCAAACAGTTTGATCCTGTTTACAAAGGCATAGTAAATCAGATGGGGCTTTAAAACCCAGGACACTGAATGGGAGCAGGCCAGAATCAGTCAGAAGGAAAGGCTTCACATAGCTGAAATTCTGGAATAGGTTCCCACAAGATTTGGTGATAGCCAATTGTTGCTATTAAAAATTCATGCAGATAATGAGGCTGGCACTGGTACTCATAAGTCCTTTTGCAAGATCAAAGGCAATCCTATAAATAGATTTTTAAAATCCAGGTGTTTTGATTATATGTCTAAACGTGTACAGAGTTTGTTAAGCAATTGCTTTATTTTATAGCTTAGAAGAATATCGAGCTCAGATATAAACAACAGCTCTTAACATATAAAATATTATACAGAACTGATATCAGCTATATTAGGAACAGGCAAATTTCATATCTGGAAGAGAATATTTGTAGGGTTGAACTGTGGAGTCAGTCCTTGGTGCTCGCTGAGTTTGGTGGTTTTCTTGCAGATGTTCCATTATCAAACTAGATAACATTATCACTTCTTCCAGACTTCATATTTGTTGGATCTATTTTGCTTTTCAGGTACTAAAGATACGTTCATCTGAGAAGTATACAGTTAGATGACTAAGAGGATTTCTCAAACTTTATCAATATTTTTAATTATCATTTTTAGTCCCAGAACTCACATTTATTTATTATTTATTTATATCCCGACTTCGTCATTTTCACAAAAAAACTCAGAGGAAAACATATATAATACAGTTTCCTCCTCCTATTTTCCCCACAGCAGCAACCCTGTGAGGTGAGTTGGGCTGAGAGAGAGAGTGACCGGCCCAAAATCACCCAGCTGGCTTTCATGGCTAAGGCGGGACTTGAACTCATAGCCTCTTGCTTTCTAGCCTTGCATTTTAATCCCTAGAGCAAGTAAAGCTTTCTTCACCTCAACAGCTTCATTTAAATGATGTTTAACTTTCTTTTTTTTTAAAACAATTTTGAACTGGAAATGCTTGCTGATCAGTCTCAAATTGCCAAAATCTGCTATATATCCTGAATTTCCTCATTAGGTTAACAATCTCCCTGCCATCAGTTTCAGATGAATGAAAACCCGATTTGGTCATCTTATGAACCTTGTTCACTTCCATGGAAAATTTTGTATAAAACAAAATTCCCTTCCTCGTAACAGTAATGCTAACTTTATTGAATATCAGGCAATGCACTGTATATGATGGTCACTTAAAATAATTTGAGGCAACCTGATATTCACCACAGAACCATCTTGCAGGATCAGATTCATTTCAAATTGCACAAGTTGCCCCTCAGTGGTTTTGTCTCTACCTCGTGAGATTCAGTATAGATTGGTTTTTCCTATTATTTTACATATGTTCTCATTTCGGATGCTTCTTAATGATTTATTTTCATTTGGTTGCAACTGTTCTCAAGAGGAAATTCAACTTAAACACATATGTAATATATTGGTCTTACGAATGAAAGTGAATATACGTGTCCCAGGATAATGTTGCAGGATCCAATCTGGGTCGGTTAGAGAGAAGTTCCCTGAAGATGAGTTCCAGCGTGAGTCCAAAGTTCACTGACCCAGATTGGATCCTGCAACATTGGTGTTCTTTGTTCACCAGGTGAACTGGTGAAAAATGAGATAGAGGGAAAATAGAGAAGAAACCAGAACAAAGATCCTTTGGAAAAGTCATCCATAAGAGATGAATTTCTGAGCGAAAAGGTTGCAGAATCCAAGGATTCTCCTCAATTGATGTGAGGACTTTAATTCTCAGAATGTATCATAGAGATCTTTATTAAACAGTTTTATCACCCTGGCTTTGGTTTTATCAATAAACTGTATTATATTGGATATTGGTTTTTTCTTCTCCCATATGGTTGATGCAAATAGAACCAATCAGCTTAGCTGGTCATTAATAAGATATATTCATTTTGCAACAGATAAAGTAGAAAGTCTTTTTTATTATTTTTTTACACTGTTTTTTCCACTCAAACACAGACTTCTTTGAATTCCAAAAAAATTATAGTAAGTATCAATAAAGAAAGATTGAGAGTATTATTCAATTTGGCTCGGAGGTTCCTAAAAGGCTTTAGATCCCTTGAAGCCTTTAAACATAGAAAATAGTCTAGGCCAACATTCTCCACCTGGAAAAAATGTAGGCCAACTTTCCCAGAAATGCTGGACTACAATTCCCATCACAAGCTTGGAAACTCTTTACTTTACAGACTTCTTCAAGTTATGGAAGAACAACTGATTTTGGGAAGGCTGGGCTACCCTATTTGTTACTGGTCTAGAAATAACAGATTAATCTGGATCTGTGCAGTAAATGCCTAGGTGGTTTGTACAATTTTCCACATATTAATTATGAATAGGACAAAGCTAAATGTCTCCACCCATCACTAATATATTTCAGAGGTTTTATTTAATGTTCTGTTACCTTCCAGGACCACATCCTCCCAAATGAAACACAAGGGTATGTTTTCTGAAGGATAGATTTTTATTTTTGTAGAGTTATTGCTTTTCAGTCACGGCCCCTTGGAGTTTATGAGTACATAAAATCATCATACCTGGTAATTATAGCTTGAAAATAGAGCCCCTATGAGAGTTCAAAGCATTTGGCCTGTGCCTTTCATCTGTGTTGTGACAATGCATTTGCAAATACAGTTAGCAATTTAACTGCATTTCTTCATTATGCAGTCATACAGTTCACAACACAGCCATTGTTTAACAGAGATCTTATATTCCACCGCTCTAAAAGGAGAACAAATTGTTCTGACCTACCTCTACAAATAGCACTCTCCCCAAAATTATTCTACAAATACTTCTTTCAACTAACATAGGTTTTACTGACTGAACTGGCTTGGTAGGGTCTGTTTTTGTATGTGAATCTAGTCCACGGGTGTCAAACTCATCGCATCATGTGACATGTTACGACGTATCGCGATTTTTTTCACATTGCCAGAGCTGGGGTGGGCGCGGCCTCCGCATGATGCAACCGGCCCGCAGGCTGGCAGTTTGACACCCCTGATCTAGTCTATACATTTTGGATCCAGAATAGAACTGAAACATAACTTCTCATTGACAGGTTCATATATTTTCTTTCAATATGGTCTGATAATAAGGAAGAACGAACTCCCCCCAGAGATCCGGATTATTCCGGATCTCCCCTCCTTCCGCTGTGCCCTCAAGACATGGCTTTTCCATCAAGCGGGATTGGCCTAGGGGGGGATTTTATAGGGATTTTATAATTTTTCTAATACAGGTTATTTAATATATATTTTAATTTGGCTTTTAGATATTTATTGTATAGCTCTGTTTTTACTTACCTGTAAGCCGCCCTGAGTCCCTCGGGAGAAGGGCGGGGTATAAATTAAAGTAATAAATAAATAAATAAATAATAAGAGGGTTTTAGTTCTTCATGCAGTTCTAACAAAAGGCTATAAACCTGAAGGTTCAGTTCTAAGCTATTTGAGACCACAGATATATTAGGATATTAACCTATATGCGGAAAAAAACCTCGCCTTCCCATTAATACTACTGTACAGCTCTTATCAGATTATGATTATATGCTTTTAAAAAGGATCTATTCCAAGGATTTGGTTTCCCCCCCTAAAAAAAAAATGAAACATTCAGAAACTGCAATATTTCAGCTTCAGATTTTAGTCATGAGGGACCATCAGTATACAGACTAAACCTGCTTTAACAGGCTTCACCATATGACTTCTTTTGATTAAAATAATTTTATACAGATTATAAGTGCAATTATTAGGAACAATAATAGGTACAATTATGGATTTTAGATACAATTACTAGGTACACTTATTTGCCCTGTTTAACTTCGAAAGATGTAACATTTTCTTGAAGCCAGGTTATTAATCTCAATTTCATAATATTCTAGAAATGGATTAAATTTCACAACTATGAAACCAGATTGTCAAGGGCCATTAGGGAGATGAATGGACTGGTTCGTCTCTTTTTCAAATATTTTTAGGCTGACTGGATATATATGTGGAAATGACTGTCTTTGAATGTGTGGTTTAACTTCACATGTTAAGGTAGAACTTGGAAAATAGGTGGAGAAATTAGGTAGTTATGTTTTCTCAACTTTTTTTATCATGTCTTTCTACATAATTATCATCCAAAGCAAAAAACACACATACCACTTTAAAATGTTAAATTTGAATGCAAATTCAAATCCATATTACAAAAAAACAAAACAAGGCAAACCAAAAGGCATGGAAAAACAGAAGAAAGCATCATAGTTCAGCTTCAAATGGGAAAAAAATTGCAATTTGCAAGTTTTGATTAGGGCATCTAATTTGGAAAAAGAGTGACTTGGGTGTGGAGTTCACATCCATTTGCACTACTCAGATGACCCTGCCGACACAGATAAACCTCCAGGTGGCCTCAACAACCCTCTAAAAGAATGCAAATGACCAGCTGTCTGAAAGGAGTATAAATCCTTCCCTTCCCCACCACCCAGTCAGAGACAAAGAAGCTTCTTGGATGAGAAGTGAAACATCTTCAAAGGAAAAACAAGAAAGTTCAGTTCCCACGTGAAAAAGCACCTTTGGGTAACTATGACCTGGATGACTGAGAATCTCCATAGACATTCTTCTGATGGTACTATATTTTCAACATTAGCTTCTTGAACTGCAAACTTTCATTACAGGGATTTCAATTTATTCATTCTCAGATGCCAAAAAAAGAAAACACAGCGTACTTACATTTTGACCAAAAAGGTCAACCTTTAAGCTGTATAATAAATTATTATCTGGAAACATTTCAGATCTAGCATGGAAAATACAATTTAGATTAATAATGTGACTAATGGTAAAGAATGCAAATGGCAGAGGTTGGTTGAGGTTGCATATTTGTACTATATTTTGCTGCAAATGTTGTATAAAACACAAGAATCGGATAATATAAAAGTCCCAAGTGCCTTACACATTGAAAAACCTGGAGAAGCAGCTAAAAAAAAAATGTCTGCTGCTTTGATTGTTATTTCTTGGACAAATAGCTGAGTGGGGAGAAGCAAAGGGAAAAAGAGAAAAGAGAAAGCAAAATATAGCTCACATTTTGGATGAAACTTATGTGAGTAGGTTTTAAAAGCTTGACTTGGAGATGGTCACCCCATTCCCTTGGGCAACAAAGGTCACAATGACCTGAGGGGAGTAAAGCATGAGTAATAGCCATGACCAAACAAAACCTGGGAATTATGAGGTAAATCTGAGTCTCCTGATAGCTCTGTGCATTGTCATTGTTGTTTCACACCAGAATGAGAGTTCGGGACAAAATGTCACTTTCAGCTTTTGAATACATAGTAGAAATTGAAAGTAAGAGTCGTGGTGACATTTTAGCTAAGAGACCTTTTTTCTTTCCCCCTTCCTGGCTATGAAAAAATAGAACTAACTGCAACAAAACCCTTTTCTCATTGTCATGGAGCAGGAAAGAAAGCCACAGAGCCAAAATGCCACCAGGAAGCTAGTTTTCCATTATAGTTGTACTGAATATTTTGTTATTTTTACACAGGCAAGATAAGGTTAGCCATTTCTGAAAAGACGCCCTGGAAAAAAGACATACAGTAGTTCCATCCTTGATGTTATTTTTGAGCTATGAAGCTAAGATGATTAAGTGAACAGCTCAATGACTTATTTATCTTGCATTAACAGGCTGGTCATTGGTCTTGTGTAAATCCAGACATGGGACAGAATTAGTTCAAGGTTAAGACTGCAATTAATATCCACCTGACATCCAGTAAAATAAGTTGAAGCAATCTGGCAAAATATCTATATGGCCAAGCTTTTGTTTGAGTTTGAGAACTTTTTTATAAGAATAATTACTTTCTTTCAATGGCAACCAACCCATTCTAGCATTATTTTAAAATTTATAAACCCAGTGGTTTTTCAAAAGCAACTAAGAAGCCAGGGGCAAAATCTTCATTTGAAACTCCTTTGCCCACATTCCTGTCCCAGCCATCTGTAAAATAGCAGTAACACAGCCATCTATATTACTGCTACTTTTCTTTGGATAAAATGCCCTAAATATATCACTTTTTTTTTTAAAGAGTATTTGGGGTTATCATTTTTTTTCAAGACACTGTAACAGACAGATGGACAGACAGAGAGACAGACCCACACACATACACTTTTAAAAAGGATTTGTAAACTGCCTGAATTTAGAAGACTCTGATAGATATATACCAAAAATCTGCAATTGGTGAATTCATTCCTTTTTACATCTGGGTCATGAATGCAATGCAAATTAAAAAGGACTAGACCTTTAATCACTCAGTCACATCTTGTATTTTGATGCTATTCTTCCTCCACAGGGAATTTGCAACCAAATATGCTTTTCATATCTTAAAGATCTGACAATATTTTAATCATTTATCATTTTTTATATTTATTAGGTTGTTGAGACAAACTTTGGAAAGTTTCAAAGAAGTCACTCTGCTCTATCCCTAATCTATATCTATATTTAAATTACAGCAGTATGCTAAAATCTTATTATAAGACAAAGATAAAAGTAGGATCTTCTTTTCTGGATTGATAAATTGATATGGGTAATCACAAAGCAAAATACATTCTTAAACTGCTCTCTATTTTGGCAGATGCTACCGGTAATTAAAATTATTTCACATTGACTTTAGATTTTTTATCCACCCGTCATATTTTTTTAAAAATCAGATTGATCAATTTATATTTTATTCATGGTTTATTCACAGAAAGACACAACATAATAACACAAACCTTTGATTTAGATTTGACTTCAGAACATAAATATAGTATTTACCATACCCCTGTAATCATTTCTTCTTTAACCTGGTTACCTGCAGATGCCTATGATATTTATGAAGCTGTTTTATAATATAGAAACTACCGTAGTTCTTTGTAGTCAATGTACCACAAGAAAATGGGTTTGTATAAGCCTAAATAAATTGATTCTTCCAAGTATTATGATTATTTTCTTCTGCTTTCTCCTTAGAGGTAAGCAGTTTTTATTTCTGTGATTCAGCTATGGGGAAAGTTAACTGCACTTCTAAAACATAAAGTTTAATTGGGGATAAATCTGCTCTAAGCACAACATTTTAAGAAAGGCCTTACATGACATCCTGGTATTCCTATCCCTAGTAGGAGAGAGATTAATGAATTTTATTATAGTTTACGGGCATGATATTTTGAAATTTAAAAAAAGATCAGGAACACTGCCAAAGACAGGTTCTGTCTTTCAAAAATAGAGAAAAAGAAATCTCTGGAAAAAGAAAAATGATTATTTATTTTTTGTCTTACAGCCAAAGTAGAGCACTCTGTTAATCTTGTGTTTCTAAATTTACTCTAATAACAGGGGAATTTATAGATCCGAGATTGGCAGGCTGTAACTCCCTAAAACTTCAAATTCTCCATCTCCTGCTCCGAACTCCTAAAGGAAGAAGGGACAATTAGACCATGACAGAGAGGAAACATAAAAGAAAGATAAATTTCTGTAGCAGAATGTACAGGTTATTTTAAATCAACCCATTCTCTACTTTTCATGATCTAGCTTTTTGGATGTGCACTTAGTAAACTACCAAAGAATAGTAATCTTGACCTCTTCTTTGCTTTCACTTCTCTGCTTTAGAATCCCTTTATGAATGTTTTCAATCTGTTTCCTGCCTACCGCTCCATTTAGGACAGTTTTCTGTTCATTTCTTTCATTTCCATCAGTCTCTTTTTGAGTATTTTTATATGATTCAAAATCATGCCAGCATTTTCATTTCCAAACAGTCTAGGTTCCATGACTTACTGTAGTTGTAAATCATGATCTAGTCTTTTAGGGCATAATCACAAATATTTGAATAATAAAAGAATGCTTCAATGAAGCTCAGCAAATCGTTATATAGTATTTGTGTTTGATTCTAGGTGATGTATTGCTTTTTTAAAAAAAATTGAAAGCATCTGGCATGTGAATATCACCTTCTCAAGCAATGAAGAAAATATTTATGAATTATTTAATGCCAATAGTGGCTAAATACTAAACATAATTGACTAGTATTTGCTAATTGTTATTTGACCATCTGTAGAGCAGCTTGCAATGAAAATATTTGTTGGAGATTAAATGTTGATGTGAAAAATCAATCTGATACATGAGTTTTATAAATTACATGATTGTATTCATTTGATATTTTATTTTCAACCCAGGTGCTTATGGAATTCGTTCTTCCAAGTTTTTTAAAGAATATTTTTCTAAGCATTTGACCATTCTAATGTAGTCCCAGGTGCGTTTTTTTTTTTTTTACATTTAATACAGCATGTGGTTTAAAGTTATTTTAACTAGATTTATGTTATACTTTTGTTTTGTTATGTATCTAGTTTTGTGGGAAAGTTACCACTAGTGATGTGGTAATTTATAAATAAAATAGTGAAGAAGCATTTTAGGATTTTCAGTACTCCACTTTCTTGTCTGGATAGAAAAGGTAACACTTCAGATTTTGAGACTGAGCATCAGATGTTTGAAAGAGGTAGGTATGGATCCTCTGCCTAACCAGGATTTGTTGCACTACCCCTGACTTGTGTGTGATGACATTGTGAAAAGACAATGTGAAGAGCATAGTCTAGAACTCAGTGACCGAGCTGAGCGAACCTGAAGTCTCATTGTATAAGAATTTGATGGGAGTTAGGTCCCTTGGTAATTTTTTCCAGAGCTAATGTTTTACCTACCCATTTGTATTCAAACCTAGTTGAGTCTACTACCAATTATGCAATAGCTGAGCACTATTGATCTCTTGGCTTGCTCATGGACTTGCATAGTGTCACAGCTTGAAAGGGTCAGGACACAGAGATACTACCAACATCCTTGCCTGTTACAGAGCTGATAGCATTATTCAAAAATGCAAACTGGAAGGGCAATGTGGTGGTTGTTCTACCCACATCATTTGATGAATGGGTTTAAGTAGTTCTGATGGTAGTGCTAAAGTGGGTCAAGTAACTAGTGTAGATCCATATATCCTTGTCCCATTAATGGCTAGAGTAATCCAGATATTGCAAGACATTGGCAATTGTCCCATTCCATTGCTGGAAACACTGAAGATATGTGTGCAACTACTAATTAAAAAATTAGGTCCAAAGTGGTATAAAATGTAGAACTTCTCATGAATGGTGGAAAGCATGCTGGGTCTTCTTTTATAAAATTACTTCTCTTTATGGTGTTCAATATTCCAGCCAAAGAATGATGATGAAGGCTACTAAATTGGAATTCTGGAATCAAGATATGTCTCCTTGGAATTACTATGACTTCCACACCAACAATTTTTTTTCATTTGTCAAACATTCACAATGCACGTTAAAACTAAACTGTGATTATTCAACATTGTGCACTGCTATCTGCAGATCCCAAAATATTCCCTCTATGCTTGAAAATCTAGAGCTCACTGAGAACACCTCCATTTATTGTTACTCAGGTCAGAGTTAGACGAAGTTAGCTAAGCACTGAGAACACACATCAATCACCTCTGTTTTAAACTGCTTAACTGCTGAATGGACTGTGCTCTTCAGTGATCTGTGAAACAACAAATCTCTCTTCACAAAAGAAAAGCAAATAAGTTCCTAGTTTTCTCCATGCCTATATACCTCCACAGCTCTGTATCATCTTTGTGCAGTTTGTGGTGATCACAGTCTCATTTACCATCCTATACAAGTAGTCCTTGAGCTACGACCACAATTGAGCCCAAAATGTATGTTGCTAAGTGAGAAATTTGTTAAGTGAGTTTTGCCCCATTTTACGACTTTTTTGCCACATTTGTTAAGTGAATCACTGCAGTTGTTAAATTAGTAACACAGTTGTTAAGGGAACCTGGTTTCCCCATTGACTTTGCTTGTCAAAAGGTTGCAACAGGGGATCACATGTCCCCGGGTCACTGCAACCATCATAAATGTGAGTCAGTTGTCAAGCATCCAAATGTACTGGTAAATCACGTGGCCATGGGGATGCTGCAATGGTCATAAGTGTGAAAACGGTTATAAGTCACTTTTTTTCATTGCCGTTGTAACTTTGAATGGCGAGGACTACCTGTATTCTTTTCCTTCACTGCTCAGATGTCCCCAATAAAACACAATGGACAAAACCAAATCCAAACATTACAATCAGTCATTTCCCCCCCCCCCAAGTGCTGAGCAACAACAAGAGCAAATGTTGAATTTGTTTTTGTACGATGCAATAGTTTTCTGGAGGACAAAGAAAATATTGTGGCACTTTTTCTATTTCCATTCCAATGTTTGCAGTGCAGTGACATTAACCAGCAGGGCTATGCAAAGCATTCAAAATGGTACTTAGTGCAAGCTAAGTATTTTTCCTAGAAGTAGTCAGGCTGCCATATTCTTTGGAAAGCTCAGTAAGTGCATCACAGCAGAAGTCACCCAGGACATTGAGATGGGCAGCATATAAATTTAATAAGTAAGTAAATAAAATGCATACACACAAAATTGGAGAAGATTTTCCCAACAGCCTACCATCCAGATGATGGAACTACCTCAAGGTTTCAAGGAGGTCTCCTTTGTTCCCACCAAGTGACTCTTTCAATGTTATGCCAGAGTCTAATAACCTGCTTTAGTAGTTCTGTGTGTTTTGGCATCCAGCACGCTAATTTAGGAAATCTTTAAACTTAATTTTCTGTCACACAGAGTGTTTGTTGAAGTTCTATCAAAGCTTGTGTTTATGTTTACTTTAAACATTTTTCTAGGCAGTTCCTGGCTTGACAATTAGATACGCCTCCTTTTGAAACCTTTTGACGGTCTCCAGGTAGTGACTTAAACTCCTGACACAGGAGACCCCGAGTGTAAATCTTCTCAGAGGTCAGCTGAAATCATTTCCTCAGAATAGTGCACTGGAGGCAGCTTCATTCATATTCCCTTGGAAAGAGATTTTGTTTCATTAAACTCTAGACTTGACTCTTTCTCAAAGAGGTCAGGGAAAATGCTACACGCAGCCCTTTTTCCTTCAGTAATGCCACCACTTGTTTGATTTATAGCAGCCGTTCCTTCATAAGCCACAAAAAGGCCCTGGAGAGATTCTCACTTCCCGTGAAAAACAAATGAAGGCTGGATTCATAGGTTGGGGGTTGAATAGGTAAGAATACTCATGGAATTGAAGCAATTGGTCTTGGAAATCAGTGAGACTTTTTAACATCTTACTGATGTAAATATTTTCTCAAATCATGGGAAGGCTGCATGGAATGTTTTTTTTTTTTGCCTAGAAATTTAAAAGCAATTAAATACCTGATTTTGAGGGGTCACAGTAATGTTTAAGTATTTCTTGGAACGATCAACCATTTTTCACCTTCTCAAGTTCTGCTTGGCTAATAAGAAATGGTAAATTTATTGAAAGATTTTCAAAAAAAATGTTTCCCATGTAAGCTTTTTCTGTTTTTTTTTTAAAAGTGCTTTTTGCATAGTACAGTACAATATTCTACATTGCACAAAATAAGTTTATTCCAGGTTGGTTACAGACGAAGCTGGTGCTAGGGTTGAAGAGGCAACTGCATGTGGTTTGGTGAATTAGCTTTCCACATAAATGTGTTGATGTCAACACAACAGACACAGTCCATCTTGTCTTTCTTTCCCCTCTTTTACATCTCAGTTAAGTTACAGGAACTATCTAAGAAGTCACTTTCAAGTAAACCACTAGCCATTTTCAAATCACCTCTTTATAGTTGTGGTTTTAAGCAGCAATCGTGCCGTG
The DNA here is from genome assembly GCF_001527695.2 of Protobothrops mucrosquamatus. Classification (NCBI taxonomy): domain Eukaryota; kingdom Metazoa; phylum Chordata; class Lepidosauria; order Squamata; family Viperidae; genus Protobothrops; species Protobothrops mucrosquamatus. Next base: position 493,373 of record NW_015386301.1, read on the forward strand.
ATTTGTATATGAAATAGGAATGGAAAAAAAAAAACCTAAGGTGAAAGAAGGGTATACAGCCATAGGAAAGCACACAATAAAAGGAAAAACAAGCTAGGAAAAATAGAAAGGGAAAAGGGAAACAAACAGAAAGTTAAAAAAAAATAGAAAGGAAAAGGAAAAAAAACTTCTTCTTCTTCTTCTTCTTCTTCTTCTTCTTCTTCTTCTTCTTCTTCTTCTTCTTCTTCTTCTTCTTCTTCTTCTTCTTCTTCTTCTTCTTCTTCTTCTTCTTCTTCTTCTTCTTCTTCTTCTTCTTCTTCTTCTTCTTCTTCTTCTTCTTCTTCTTCTTCTTCTTCTTCTTCTTCTTCTTCTTCTTCTTCC
>NW_015386301.1:493955-498387 GCF_001527695.2 Protobothrops mucrosquamatus
TCTTCTTCTTCTTCTTCTTCTTCTTCTTCTTCTTCTTCTTCTTCTTCTTCTTCTTCTTCTTCTTCTTCTTCTTCTTCTTCTTCTTCTTCTTCTTCTTCTTCTTCTTCTTCTTCTTCTTCTTCTTCTTCTTCTTCTTCTTCTTCTTCTTCTTCTTCTTCTTCTTCTTCTTCTTCTTCTTCTTCCATATCCATTATCGGACATTGGCGATCATGTTGGTGATCCTGTTTTTATCAGCAGCCGCATGAAAAAGTGCTGCTGAATTTTGCCCAAACCAGTCCCTTAGATTTTTAAGCCACAATGTTCTTCTTCTGCCTGGACCTCGTTTGCCTGCAATCTTTCCCTGGAGGATTAAATGGAGTATGCCACATTTTTCTGGGTGTCGCATCACATGTCCGAAATATTCTAATTTTTGTTTTTTAATTGTTTCGATGATTTCCCTTGGCTTTCCCAGGCGGCTTATCACCTCCTCATTTCTGATCTTGTCAACCCAGCTTATACGTAACAGCCGCCTGTAAATCCACATTTCAAATGCTTCTAGTCTCTTCAGGTGGCCTTCTGTCAGAGACCAACTCTCTACTCCATAGAGCAGGATAGAAAAAATATAGCATCTGACAAGCCTGATTTTCAATTTTAGGCTTATGTCGTGACTGTAGAAGACCTTTTTCATTTTGAAGAATGCTGTTCAGGCTTTTTCTATCCTTGTCTTTACTTCAGTGGTCATGTCGCAGCTTTCATGTAAATTTTCTCTTAGGAATGTTTTTATGTTGGTTTCTGAGTGAGGTTCTATGGTGGACTATAGGCCACTGAAGGAGCGGAGATAGCACTGCAGAAGGAAGCAATGGCCAGGGGTGATTTCTGGTTGGTGAAGTCATTCTAGCTAAAGGAGAGATTGTCCATTTGCATTTTGGACTGTTGTTCCTTATGTGGGGACCCTAGGATGAAAGTTTTGTGTCTTTCATTATGAGTAGAGATGTAGGAGGTTGAGGGAGAAACAACATGCTTGCACATGCCAGCACAGCCTTTTAAACGACACCAAGTTGGAACAAACCTTCAGTTTCATAATCACTTGGGGATACAATCAATTACACTTGAAAAGGGTCTACGAAAACAATGGGACAAAGAAAACAACCTCTCAGTGAGTCGGCCTCCCTTCCAAATTTCAGAAACAAAGAGTAAAGCAAAGAGTAAACTGACATTAACTTTAACTTTAAAGAGCTTAACGAGATTTTGACTAAGACAGATATAAACAGATAAAAGGGACTGTACAAATTTGAAAGATTAATATTTTGGCAAAAGTGGTTTTGGTGCTATTTGGAATTAATTAAATAAATAGCTCAGATCTTTGTGTGATTGTTGAATGCTTGACATCATTGTTTGACATCAAGGAGAGAAGACAATCGGTGGAATTTACAAAATAAGGAGATAAATGATATGATATGATATCAACTGTGTCATTGGAACTACTGTACAAAGATAGATCGGACCAAAGCCTTAAGGGTATAGAAAAGACAAAGGGGATGGGGGGAAGGAGAACTTTGATTTTTAGTTTTATCTGTCATAGATTTATGAATAGAATAGAATAGAATAATAACTTTATTGTTATTTTGAATGTACACTAATTGGCAAACATTAAAATGAAATTTTGTTGCATACAGCTCTCAAAGGGTCACCACCACCGATATACACAACATAAATATGATGAAAATAAATAAATAAATGCAGAATTATGCATATACCCACATATATTATATGACATAGAGAAACAACAGTCTAGTTTGGGTTAAAAATATTTGTATTACAGTTGGGCATGGCGAAAAAAACGAATCTTGCGAGTTTACCAGATGGATGGCATAGGGAACAAAGCTATTACAGAATCGGGTAGTCCTACTAGAAATACTTCGAAACCTCCTCCCAGTGGAGAGCAACAGAAACAGACCGTAAAGTGGTGTGTGGGTTCTCTAACAATGCTTTGAGCTCTAAGCACATAGCACTTATAAGCAGCATCCTGAATACCAGGAAGCGAGCTTTTACTTTTTTACTTTTGCGTTATAAATAAAAGAATGGCCACTACCGGAAAAGCTGCAATGTTTGGTGATGGAAGAAGAGGACTGTTGGAGCATACAACAGAAAAGGGGAATTGACTCCAGAACTATTCCAAAAGATGTTTGAAGAGATGGTGGGGAAGCAGGTATCTGAAATTGTCAAATCTATTAAGAGTGAGTTGGTTGCTTTTGAAATGAGAATGTAAGAAAGATTTGTAAAGAGGAAAGAAGAAGCTACAAAAGAAATTGAAGACTGTATAGGAAAACGTATGGAAGATGTGAAACAAATTAATGACAATTTTTAGAGAGTAAAACAAAAATAAACAAATTTTAAAAAGAATGGTCACTGAACAAGGCAGTCGGTAAGCAAGGACTACCTGTATACAATGCCTCGCCCGCTATTTGATGGAATCCCGTGCAATTTATGCTTCCCAGAAATTATGGGGCAGCATGGGAAAAATGATAGGAACATTAAAACACCATCTGCAAACTGATCTAATAAGATGATAGCTTTTCCTTTGCAACTCCGATAGAAACATCATTATAAAATATACACTTAACAACTAGCATTGCCAAAGCAGATATTTATGGAAAACAATATATAATGTTTAAATGTTTCATTAAAATCCAGACTTATCTGAGGAAAACCAGTCTTATCTGATTGAATATCAACTACTCAAAAATCAAAGCCCCCCCAAAAAAAGGATTGATAAGCTAAACAAGATAGACCTGCATTTACTGGTTAGAGCCTATAGTGCTCTTTTTCCAGCCCACAAAAACATAAAAGCAACCAATATAAGTACTTAAGAATTTATTCCAAGGCAGAATTTTTTTTTACAAATTACATAATGTAATCAACAATATTCCTCAATCAACAATATTGAGGAATACTGAAACATACAACCCAAAGAACATTAACGTAAGACCTAATATAACCATGTTAATATTCAAGAATATAATAAGACAGAGAAAGACCTTATGCCCTACTCACCACAGGTATTTCACCAAGGAGGAGTGGAGAGAATAAGGAAGGTGATTGTGATGGAGATATATAGGAACCATTGCCTAGGAAAAAAGGATTGAAATATTTTAGGTGTAGAACAATGAGATAACACTTAGAAGTTGCTCAGGAAGACAATTCCCTGATTCACTTGAGTGTAAGAAGGGGAAGGAGGTATAGAACAATCAGACTTCCACAATTCTGTTATTATAGCTATTTTCAATAAGTCTTTTTAGCTTTCCTGTGGGATTAATTTCCTGATCTGATTTACCTGATCAAACTGACACAGGTCAGAAGAAGTTACAACTGAAGCTTGAATGCTTGCTTTATGCCTCATTACAATACTAAACCATTACTTGATAAAATAAAACCATAGAGTTCTAGGTTACCATATACCAGTGATGGTGAACCTTTTAGAGACCGAGTGCCCAAACTGCAACCCAAAACCCACTTATGCATCGTCGGGTTCCGGGTGGGTGTGGCTGATTGGGTGGGTGTGGCCAATTGGGTGAGTGTGGCCCACTGGGTGAGTGTGGCTGTGGTTGTAACAGCAGACTGGGTGGGACTAAAAAGGTCAATCAATCAATTCCAACTTTGCAAGATCTTTTTTTCCCCACGAGAAGTTGAAATTGACTGATTGATTGAACCTTTTTTTTTTTTACACGGCGGTGGAATCCTAAAGCGAAAAGGTTTTATAAAATCCAGCTGAAGGCCTAGGACTGGGGTGACGGCGCGTGTGCCCACAGAGAGAGCTCTGAGTGCCGCCTCTGGCACCCATGCCATAGGTTCGTCACCACTGCCATATACCTAAGCAATGCACAGCACCACTCCATTTCTTTTTACAAATCTTCCAATAAAAGTGCCAGTATTACAGAACTTAATTTCAAATTTGTACCAATAATAGGTACATTTTAGTCCCCCCCCCTGAAACATGCCCCTGGATGGTTGCTATATTGCTAAAAGAGTTGCTAGCAACTCCTTTTCTAGTTACTTTTTTTCAGTGTCACAAGATGGCGGACGCCTGTCCCGTAGCTCCGTGGTAATGGAGCGGAAGAAGGGCAGAGGGGGGGCTTGGAGACCCCCGAAGAGACCCCTGGAGAGACCCCCGAGGAGCCAGAAGATCTGCCCCCTCCCCGGTGAGTTTTCCGGGAGTGGGAGAAAATAGTCGCTGGCCGCTCGCCGTTTTCGTTTTTGGCGGCCTCGGCGGCTTTGGAGGCCGCGGCGACGGCCTTGGCGGTGATGGCGACCTCAGCAGCTTCGGTTTCGGCGACGAGGCCCTTCCATCTGCGGCAGCCTCGGCGGCCTTGGCGGCTGCGGCGGGGGCCCCGACGACGGGCTCGGGCAGCGGCCTCGGCGGCTGGTCTCGGCGGCCCTACCCCCCATCTTTGGC